>NC_135973.1:15792651-16092651 GCF_053455715.1 Rhinoraja longicauda
GGAATTCTGTATCTCTTGTTTAGATTCTGTATCTCTCTCTCTCTCTCGCTCTCAATGTTGTTTTCATTTTATGGCAGAAATTTCTCTCTTGGGTCAGATTTTGAAATTTCTTATACCTGTGTGTCTGCTTCACCTTGATAATATAGCTTCTGTTTCACCTTCAGTTCATATTTTGTTTCAGCTTAAATCATTTTTATATGTCTTTTACAGTTTGGACATTTTACCTCAGAGTCTGTATTTTTGACCTGTCTTTCAGTGCCCATTATTACTGAGCCATTTCAAGCCATTTTGGAAGAATAGAAACATAGAATACCATTCACATTTTGAATGGTTCAGCAAAAAAAAAATGCTTTGTCTTATAATCATTAATGATATAAATAACAATTCTCACTGATCATTTCGCTCCATTGGCATATCTCCCTCATCTGTGCAAATTCTGCAGTCCTACAATCCTCAGTATTCCCCCAGTTCTGGCCTGTTGAATATCCCATCTCCCTTCAAACCAGTATTGATAACCATGATCTTTTATCATGTACATAGACACAAAATGCAGGACTAACTCAGCAGGACAGGCAGCATCGCTGGGAGAGAAGGAATGGGTTGGACGTTTCAGGTCAACTCGAGACCTCTCGACACAAAACGTCACCCATTACTTCTCTCCGGATGCTGTCTGACCTAATGTGTTACTCCAGCATTTTGTGTCTATCTTCGTGTGTAAACCAGCATCTGCAGTTCCTTCCCACACATTATTATCATGTAACCTGGTACACTCGTTGCAAAGCTAAGTCACTAAGAGTGGGTAATTTTTGGATGTGATAATTTGAGAAGCTCAGGTGAGTGGATCCTAATCCGGTCCAGATTCGACAACCGCCCTCTCTCCTCCTGTTCCTACTGAGGCAGCCCGAGATGAACCAGAGTCAGTTGCAGGGCAATGCAAACGGTGTGGGCTGACGTTGGATTTGGACTTGCTGGAGTTGGGGGATGCAGAGTGAAACCGGTTTCCATGAATCCTGTTCACAGGGGGAGTAGTTCCCAGACCTTATGCTACCCTGAGTAAATATCAGGGAGCAGATGGAGAATCAAACTCAGCCTAGTGTTCAACCTTAAAAAATCTTGTACTTAATATAATTGTATTTATGTATTTATTTGTTTTTGCATTTATTGCATATATGTTTGTACGCACCGTCAGGATTGGCTATTTTTTAATTTCGTTGTACTCGTTGCAATGACAATAAATGAATATTATTATTATTATTAATTGATGGGACAGTTCTGGGGCACCTGTCAGTGAATAGGCCACAGCTGCAGCTTGCCTCTCTTTGTTCAAACCCTCTCTTTCTCTGCCTCCTGCAATCTCATGCAGGCATACATCATGGTAGCAGGCCATTCAGCGCTTCCCCCCAACTCTCCTGCCGAGCCCACACCAACCATCACCCACCCATTTATACTCATCTTACATTAACCTCCACACATTTTCATCAACCTCTCCAAATCCTATCACTCACTTACATGGGACAGTCTGCAGTGGTCGATTAACCTACCAACCTACATGTCCTTGGGATGTGCCAGGAGATCAGAGCACCGCAAAGAAACCCAAATGATCACAATGAGAATGTTCAAGCTCAACATAGACATCATCTAGGGTCAGGATTAGACCATGTTGCTGGAATGGTGAGGCAGCAGTACTGCTAGCCGCATGACCATGCCACCTGCATTTCTTCCACCTACCACAATCTTCCCCCTCTCCCTCCACTCTCTTCCTGCTCGCTCTTCTTTTCCTTCCTTTCTCCCTCCATTTTCCCTCCGTTATCTCCTCCATGTTCCCTCCACTGTCCCTCCACCCAGTACATCTTTCTCTCCCTGTCCTCTCAGGGTCCTGTTGCCCAACAGGTTCACCTGGCAGCAGCAGTTGGAGCTGAAGGGTGCGGGCTGCCAGCTGAACCCCCCATTTCCCTTGGTCCATGTTGCAGAACCCAGCAGCTGATGCAGCTGATGCAGGTAATGCAGCTGATGCATGCACCATTGCAGCCTTCGTGCCTCATCGCCACCGTGCATTTTGGGAACGTCTCTCGCAAATATGCGGCAGGTCAACATCTGTGGTAAGTTACCTTTTTAACTTACATTTTTAAGCTGTGTTGTTTTTGACATCAATTTGCACAATTAACAGGCTAAAAATTCAATTGTTTTCCTTTGCATTAATTATGGGGTTTCGTGCTGATACTTTAACAACACTTGTATGAAACTGCTAATATGTGTGTACAAAGGCTAGCTGTTGCCCATGTTCGGGTAACATAGAATTGCAGGTACAGCAAGTCATTGGAGAGCTAAACGGAACGCATTTAGGCTTTCATTGAAATGGAAATGGAATGAAACGTAAGGAAGGGATACTACATTTACACAGGGCCGTGATGAAACAGGCCCTGGAGTACAACATTTTATTCCAGAATCAATAAGATGGTAGAACGTTTGGCCCTGAATGAGGTGTCTAGAACCTATAGGTCAAAGACTTTACACGGGGGGCTGAGACCAAGTGATACTACTTCATTGCAAGAGTGATAAACCGTTTGAGTTCTTCAACTAGATTGCTGATAGGCTCAGTCATAGGTCATTGAGGTCATGCAAGGCAGAGATCAAGAGGTTTCTGTATTCTAAGAGAATCAAGGGATATGGGGACAGTGCTAGAAATGACATTGAGGGAGGAAGATTAGCCATGATCTTGATCAATGGCAGGACAGGAGAGAGGAGCAAATAGTTGACTCGTGGAGCTGTGGAGTACTTCAGCACAAAGCGGGGCCTTTCAGCGCACCATATCCATGCTTAACCTTTTTGACCATCAACATTGCTTCTATTCGCCTACATTTGGTCCATATCCTTCTGTACCCTGCCCATATGTCTAAATGCTTCTTAAAGGTAATAATTGTTTGTGATTTCACTACCTCCTCTGCAGCAAGTTCCAGATACAAAACTCTTGGTGGTATAAACAGACCCTCCTATTTCCCTCTATATGTTCATCCTTTCACTTTAGACTCACGCCGGCTTGATTTTTGATACCTGAAAATTCCATCACTTAGAATGTTGAATAATGATCTCCTGGCTGAAGTAAGGCTATCAGCCTATAGTTACCTGGCTTTACGTCCTGCCATGCCTGCACTCCTATTCCTATGTCTGTTGGTATAATGACTGTGGAGTTATCAGTCTCCGGCAACTGAGGGAAAAAAAGATTTGGGAAAGGCTGGGTATGTTTAGTTATGTCTCCTGATCCAGATGGCTTGTATCTTCAGTTGCTTAGGAAAATGGGGTGGAGAGAGTAGAAGAGCTTGTCACGGTCTCCAATCCTCCCTACACATGTGAAAAGTGCCTGAGCATTGGGAGATGGTAAAAAGTTAGTTCTTTGGCCGAAGTACTGGTAGTTAGGGTCAGACAGGAGTAAGGATGATCCAGCTAAGCTAAGGCAGGCACGACAGTAAGGACGTAGAGTCGTTTGGAAGTAGCCTTGACGGGTTTGAGTTAATAAAGGAGAGCCTGGACTGGATTGATAAAAAGTAGATCATGATTGAGTAGCCTAATTATTTTTTTGATGATAGAACATTAATGGGGTGGTGAAGTGGAAAGAGCTAATTGTAGTGATTTAAAGAAGCCTATGGAAATGTAGACAGTAACTAGAAGTTGTAGCATGAAGTGTATTTTTGTGATTGGGGGGGTTGGGAGGGGACAGAGAAGATTGTTAGTGAATTGTTTCTGTTCAGGTTCAGTGCTGGATCATGGACATGATTTGGATTGGGTGAGGGCATCCATGGAAATTGATTTGATACTCGTGAATACAGAGTACATTCAATATTTGCCGTTGATACTACACGAGTTGCACTTGGGAGTCATGCAACTGTGACCAGGGTTATCACCCGGTTCTTCCGTTGACTTCACTCGGGTGCCTGATCTGCGGGTTTGTATGTTAAGTGAGTCTGGGTAGATTCTACGATCGGGTGTAGGGTATAATTCTAGTGACGAGCGGTCTGTAGGTTTGGAGATCTGTAGAGTCCTGACCTGTTCCAGTGCTAGTTGCTAGAGTCCGAAAGTAGTCAACTGACCGTAACAGGATCGAGACAGGCTGGGCTGAATGGGCAGATATGTGGCAGATGACATTGATTCAAGTCAAGGAGGTGAGGTGATGTGTCTTGTGGACAGGGATAGGAGAAGAAGTGATTGAGGCATGTTATGTGCATTGATGTGAGCAGTGAGCTAAGGGATCTGGATGTGATGCATGTGTCTTTGGTAGGTGGAAGATATATTGAGCGAGATATAGTATGCATTAGTGTGGACAGGATATAAGGGGTTCTGGAATCTTGTGCATGATCTTTGTAGGTGGATTTAGCTGAGTTCGTAAAGCTCTGATATCACAAATGCTGGAGTAACTTCAGTAGCAGGTCAGGTATGTGATTTAGTAGAGAAATTGAGTAGTCGAATCTGGAGAAGAGGGCTGCGATCTTGGGCTACGGGAGGAGGGCTTAAGGTCGAGGATTAGGTGCATGGACTTCTTGAGGGTCTGAATCTCATCGAGGTCAGAGCTGACTACAGGTTTAGGACTTGATTTAGGGCCATTGAGAGGTGTACACTACTTGAGAAGGGACTAGTGTACTGAGTGTGGATTTTATTTACAGGTGTGTGAAGATGGGATAGTTCTCCTTGGGGCAAAGGTAGGTGAAGGTTGGAGTTTGATAGAGATGAGATTAAGACTGATTTTTGATACATGGATTTAAAATAACTGGGTCCCATTAGCTGTTGGTACAGGGGCTGGTGGACATAAATTGAAGGGTTTTGGCAAAAGTTATGGGGATAGTGAGGAAGAATTAATGGTAATGACCTAGAATTTGCCACCTCGGGTTGGTGAAAGAATACGTGATATGCATTGGACAGAGATAGGACTGACATCTTTAGTATTCCCTACCTTTGAAGAACATGGTTGCACGGTTATTGGAGCATATTTACTGTTGGGACCCACAGATCTTTGCTTGCGAAAGGGAATTAAGGGTATTAAAGGGAAATAAAATTGCAAGGCTATGGAAATGGGAACTGGAGGGAATTGGGTCCAACTGGAGTTGCTCTACAGAGAGTGCTCTCTGATGACGTTTATGGACTTTATGGATGAGACTCTTTCTGAACTGCAGGGACGCACCGGATCGATGGCTCTGCGGGATATAGTAATATTAGAGTAGGTGTAATTTAGAGTTACTAGATTCAATCAGGAATGACCAGGTCCTTTTGGAGCAGAGGTATTGTGCATCTTTGGAATTCTCTACCTTATACTATAGTTATATACTCAAGATAGACACAAAATTGTGGAGTACTCAGCGGAGCAGGCAGCATCTCTGGAGAGGATTAATGTTTCTGAAGAAGGGTCTCAACCCGAAACGTCACCCATTCCTTCTCTCCAGAAATGCTGTAGTTCCTTCCTACATGTAGTTATACACTCATCATGTTTGTAAAGGGAAGACCTCCAGATGTTTGGTTACGAAGAGGGCCAGGGGGATGGCAATTAGATGGGAATGTAGATAGGTGTGTGAGTTAGCTGTGATTTTATTGAATGATAAGATCTAATCCAATGTATCAAATGGTTATTTATTTTTCTTGTTCATATGCTATGTGATATACCCCCAAATTATGTAAAGGCAATATAGGATGCAAATCCTTTTTCCTTCTCTCTCATGAGCTGGTTTCATTAGTTTACACAGCTCCATTTCTGTCTACATCAGTGTTTAGTTTCTTTGTATTTTAATTGTGTTTCTGTATCTCTCTCCCTCTCTGGCATTTGAGTTTCAAAGTCTCCACACAGTTTAGTGTTTGCTTCTCACTCTAGATTCTATATCATTGACATAGTTTAGTTTCTGTAATCTCTAATAGTTTGGTTTCTGCATCTTTCACTGTTGATGGAGCTTTTGCCGATCCAAAGATTTTTTGGAGACTCTGGAAATTAAAGATTGCTCTCATTTACACCGTTACAAGTGGCTCAATTCAATAAAATCACGTGTGCATCGAAACAAACGCTATGAACTTTTGTACTTTGTTTTCCTTGAACAGTGTTGTGTGCAGATATACGATACGATACAATAATGCTTTGTCAGATCAAGTCTAAAATTTTTCTTGCATCTCAGCAGCTCCACTTGCAACATCAATAAAGACAAAGAATGTAAGACCTGAAACGAGGATACATATATTCACATTACAATTACAACATTACAATTACAAATGACGACACATTCAAGACCCTTCAAATATCTAAATGTTGGGTAAAAAGAGACCGTTTACTGTTAAAGGGCATCAAATCAGTTAATAAACCTGGTTCCACTGGATGAAGAATAGTCATCAGGTAATGTAGCTTGAGCTGGTGGGAGTGACCTTTAGAAAGAGGGCATTAGAGGATATCACTGGGGACACTTCCAGCCATAGTCTGTGAAACAACTTAAGCCAGAGGAGCAGTTCTTACTTGGGTTAGGCAATAACGTATCAAATGTAAAAGGTGAGGAGATGGTCATGCACACTCCATTGTGGATGAGTAATCAGAGGGTTTGATCATATTAATCAGACTCACACGGCCAATCAAGCTTCGCTCCAGCCATTAAGCACCCAACGGAGGTGGTCTTGGAGGGGAGCATGCTCCTCAAACTGCGGAGCATCTTGGACAATACAGCTCATCCCCTCCATGACACACTGGTCAACCTGAGGAGTACCGACTGGTTCCACCAAGATGCAGTAAAGAACATCACAGGGGATCTTTTTTCCCTGGGGCTATCAAACTGTACAACTTGTCCCCCTTCTGTCGTGGGGTAGACTGACTCCCCCCCCCCCCCCCCCTGAATCCTTTCCACTCATCACTTTAATTTCATGTTTCATGTATCTTGTGCTTTATGACTGCTGGCAGATCAATTTCCCTGCTGGGATAAATAAAGTTCTATCGCATCGCATCGTATTGTATCGTAGAAAAGCGCTTCAGTGCATGTGACAATACCTCAGTGCCGGTGACGATAATTCCCCGCGGTACTCGTGACAATAATCAATATACAATAAAACAATTATTGCTCCATCAATACTAATCCTACAGTAGTCTCATTTTATCCCCACATTTCCATCAACACCACCGTAATTCTACCACTCTCTGACATATCAGAGATAATTTACCATGGCCAATTAACCTACTAACAAATCTTTGGGATGTGGGAGAAAACCAGAGCATTCAGAGGAAATCCACAGAGTCCCAGCGAGAATGTGCAAACTCCATACAGACAGCACCCAGGTCTCTGTAGACCCTACCACCGTGCAGGTTTGTAGGTTAATTGGCTTGGTATAAGTGTAAATTGTCCCTAATGTGTGTAGGATAGTGTTAATGTGTGGGGATTACTGGTCAGCGTGGACTCGGTTGGCCGAAGGGCCTGTTTCCGCGATGTGTCTTTCTCAAAAGAACCCCCTATTTATTGCTGTACTCTCCCGCCAATTACTCAATCTTTCCTTTGTGCAGATATATCACCAGCATGAGCTCAGATCTCGAGTGCTGAGCTATTATGTGACACTTTAATGAATGAAATTTGAAAATCCAAATACGTCACATCTACTGGTTCCCCCTTTTCTCCGCATTGCTAGATAAATCCTGAAAGAACGTTGTAATAACTTTGCCCATTGGCATTTCCCTTTCATATAAGTGTGCCGGCCCTTCGTAGTTGTATTTCGATGCGTCTTCCCTGTAAGTCAATGTCAAATGGTGTTTGGCATTGGTTCTGTGAAGACTTGAGGATGTTTTCCTACCTTGAATGAAGTATTTAAATATATGATGTTGTGTTAGCATGTCAGTGAAAGTATAAGGGGTACAAGGGGTACAATCTGTAATTGATGGTCATGCGGTCCATGTGAGGTCAGGCAGCATTGCTGGTGAAAGTGCGGCCCTCCCTGTTGAACAATGCAATCTGTGTTTGCTTTGAGCAGAAGGCTAATGGGGCGATGACAACCATTCCATCAGACTCGAGTGTGCTTTTTCCCAGGGTCACTGTTACAGAGGTTAGATCAACCTTCCTGAGGGTGAACTCATGGAAAGTAATTATGCCAGATTGAGTCCATGGTCGCGGCCGTAGGAACTGTGCCGACCAACTAGCAGGAGCGTTCACAGACATCTTTAATCTCTCCCTACATTTTAAAGTACCCACCTGCTTCGAGAAGACCACTATCATCCCGGTGCCAAAGAAAAGCAAGATCTCACGCCTCAATGACCACTGTCCAGTGGCCGTGACATCTGCTATCATGAAGTGCTTCAAGAGACTGGTTTTGCCACGCATTAGATCCAGCCTACCAAGCAGCTTTGATCCACTGCAGTTTGCCTATCACCACAACTGGTCCACTGATGGCTGATGCCATCCCTCTGGCTCCACACTCATCCCTGGAACACCTGGAGAAGAAGGACACCTATGTCAGGCTTCAATTCATAGACACCACCTCTGCTTTAAATACCATTATCCCAACAGAGGTCATCTGCAAACATGTGGAACTTGGAGCCAGCACTCGTCTCCAAAACTGGAGCCTCGATTTCCAGACCAACAGACCCCAATCGTAGAGGATAGGTGACAAATCATCCTCTGTGATAATTGTAGATCCATGTCTGGTTTTACAGTTGTGCATCCAGTCCATAATCCAGGCCGGGTTTTGGACTGCATTATCCTAAGTTATCCTGGTGTTAGTTAGGAGACTATCCTGAGGGCTGGAGGTAACGGTAGCCAGCATCTGTACTGCCAATGATCTGCTAATAAAGGACTTGTATACACCGGAGTGCCTCTGAATGTACCCACTCACAAACATGGTGTCAGAAGTGGCCGTAATTTAGCTTTTTGAGTCACCACCATTTGTTTCCTCAAGACTTTTGACGTCTCTAACCATTGCTGAATCTTTTCGGAAGCCTGATCCACTTGTCTTCGACGGTAACATCGGTGAACATTGGCGCACCTTCGAGGAGGATGACGATGTATTCATGGCTGCTGCACACCACGACAAGACTCCCCACGTATAAGCATCAATTCTCCTCAATCGAGCAGGTTTGGGAGCAATCCATCGGGCGAAACTGTTTGTTTATGCTGAGCCTGGTGCAGTTACCACATTTGCCGAGATGATTCACGACCCTGTGTGCCTTAAGAATAAATTTCGGCAGCTGTGTGATCCACAGACTAACCTTATCATGGAACGGCACAAATTCTTTGCATGTGCCCAGAAACCGGGTGAGCCGGTTGAAGCCTATATAAACTCTTTGAAACACGCCGTGTCGAGTTGCAGTTTTGGTGACCTCTATGATGAACTCACTAGAGACAGGCTGGTGTGTGGTATCACTAATGACAAATTGAGAAGGGACCTTCTGCGTGATTGCTATCTGACTCTAGCTAAAGCGATCAGCACCAGTCGGATTTATGAATTGACAGATGTCCACACAAAATCTTTGAGTGCCGTGCCTTAGCCTGTTTTCCGCATTGACTCGACAGGACCGTATATCAGAAAGGAACATCGACCGTTCAAGGTGACACAAGCCCAGCCTGGCAGGTCTGGCATAAGATTTGATAACGATTGCACTAATTGTGGTTACTCTCATATAGCCAAATGGGAGAACTGCCCGGCTTTTGGACAGATTTGTCATGGTTGCAAACGAAGAAATCATTTCTGGAAATGCTGCAGAAGTTCCAATACGATTGAGACAAAACAAGCTGTACATTTGATACACCCGGAGCCTTCACACGACTTATCTGATAGCGATACTGTAAACTTTCCAGAGTCTAATGAGATGGAGGAACTGAGGGGAAATCCAGGTTAGTCGGGAAGTGGTGTTAGGTAAATTAAATGGATTAAAGGCAGATAAATCCCCAGGGCCAGATAGGCTGCATCCCAGAGTGCTTAAGGAAGTAGCCTCAGAAATAGTGGATGCATTAGTGATAATTTTTCAAAACTCTTTAGATTCTGGAGTAGTTCCTGAGGACTGGAGGGTAGCTAATGTAACCCCACTTTTTAAAAAGGGAGGGAGAGAGAAAACGGGGAATTATAGACCAGTTAGCCTAACATCGGTAGTGGGGAAAATGCTAGAGTCAGTTATTAAAGATGTGATAGCATCACATTTGGAAAGTGGTGAAATCATCGGACAAAGTCAGCATGGATTTACCAAAGGCAAATCATGTCTGACGAATCTTATAGAATTTTTCGAGGATGTAACTAGTAGAGTGGATAAGGGAGAACCAGTCGATGTGTTATATCTGGACTTTCAGAAGGCCTTCGACCAGGTCCCACATAGGAGATTGGTGTACAAACTTAAAGCACACGGTATTGAGGGTTCAGTTTTGAGGTGGATAGAAAATTGGTTGGCGGACAGGAAGCAAAGAGTAGGAATAAACGGGTCCTTTTCGGAATGGCAGGCAGTGACTAGTGGGGTACCGCAAGGCTCAGTGCTGGGACCCCAGTTATTTACAGTGTATATTAATGATTTGGACGAGGGAATTGAATGCAACATCTCTAAGTTTGCGGATGACACGAAGCTGGGTGGCAGTTAACTGCGAGGAGGATGCTAGGAGGCTGCAGAGTGACTTGGATAGATTAGGCGAGTGGGCAAATGCATGGCAGATGCAATATAATGTGGATAAATGTGAGGTTATCCACTTTGGCGGCAAGAACAGGAAAGCAGAGTATTACCCGAATGGTGACCGATTGGGAGAAGGGGAGATGCAACGTGACCTGGGTGTCATGGTGCACCAGTCATTGAAAGCAAGCATGCAGGTGCAGCAGGCAGTGAAGAAAGCGAATGGTATGTTGGCATTCATAGCAAGAGGATTTGAGTTTAGGAGCAGGGAGGTTCTGCTGCAGTTGTACAGGGCCTTGGTGAGACCGCACCTGGAGTATTGTGTGCAGTTTTGGTCTCCTAACCTGAGGAAAGACGTTCTTGCCTTAGAGGGAGTACAGAGAAGGTTCACCAGATTAAT
The DNA here is from genome assembly GCF_053455715.1 of Rhinoraja longicauda. NCBI lineage: Eukaryota > Metazoa > Chordata > Chondrichthyes > Rajiformes > Arhynchobatidae > Rhinoraja > Rhinoraja longicauda. The sequence continues at coordinate 15,803,634 of NC_135973.1, forward strand.
CCCTGGGATGGCGGGACTTGCATATGAGGAAAGACTGGATAGACTGGGCTTGTACTCGCTGGAATTTAGAAGACTGAGGGGGGATCTTCAAGATTCAAGATTCAAGATATCTTTATTTGTCATCCAAAAAACAAGTTTTTTGGACGAAATTTCGTCACCCACAGTCCAACAATAAGAGCAACAAAATAAGCAAATTACACAACCCCAACCAACACAAAACCCCCCAAAAAGAAACATCCATCACAGTGAGTCTCCTCCAGTCCCCTCCTCACTGTGATGGAAGGCCAGAATGTCTTTTCTCTTCCCCTGCCGTCTTCTCCTGCGGTCAGGCTGTTGTCGTTGCCATGTTCCAGGCTGCGCCGGACGGTGAAATGTCCGCAACGGGCCGACCCAAGCCCCGCTGCAAGTCGGGGCGGTCGGGGCTCCCGACATTGAAGCCCCCGCCGAGCAGAGAAAATTCCGTGGCCTATTTCAGGCCGCGCCGGACGGTGAAATATCCGCGGCGGGCCGACCCAAGCCCCGCAATCCGGGGCGGGCGAACACGCTGCCGCTGCTGGAGCTCCCGATGTCGGCATCCACGCGGCCCGAGCCTAAGGCGAGTCGCAGCTCCTCCAGCAGCCTCCGAGGACGGCCGGCTCCGGTGGTGGTCAGTCCGATCCGCGGGCTCTGCGAACCAGAGCCCTGGAGGCCGCCAGCTCCAGGAGTTTGGCCGATGGTTGGGCCGCAGCAGGAACGGAGACACGGCCCAGAAAACAAAGGTCGGGTCTCCGTTCGGAAGGGACACCTATTTACAATGTTACAGTTCCCCCCCTCCCCCCCACATACACACATAGTACACAAACACAAAAACACCACATCACAACTACAATTAAGACAAAAAAAACAACAAAAACACAAAGACAAACGGACTGCAGGTAAGCCGCAGCTGCTAGGGCAGCGCCGCCATCTTCCATCTTATAGAAACATATAAAATTCTTAAGGGGTTGGAGAGGCTAGATGCGGGATGATTGTTCCCGATGTTGGGGGAGTCCAGAACCAGGGGTCACAGCTTAAGGATAAGGGGGAAGTCTTTTAGGACCGAGATGAGAAAACATTTCTTCACACAGAGAGTGGTGAGTCTGTGGAATTCTCTGCCATAGAAGGTAGTTGAGGCCAGTTCATTGGCTATATTTAAGAGGGAGTTAGATGTGGCCCTTTTTGCTAAAGGGATCAGGGGGTATGGAGAGAAGGCAGGTACAGGCTACTGAGCTGGATGATCAGCCATGATCATATTGAATGGCGGTGCAGGCTCGAAGGGCCGAATGGCCTACTCCTGCACCTATTTTCTATGTTTCTATGTTTCTATGCCTTCAGTGGATGGAGTTCGCCTCAATACACACTCTGTCCGGGGCCAGTTAATTAAACACAACGATCCCATGGTCACGTTAAAGATAAACATTGTGCCTGTTGTTGTGAAGATAGACACAGGTGCGGCATGCAATGTCATACCTCGTGCCGAGCTTTCAAGGCTTCGCAGAGCTGAAGAATTAAAAACGTAACGCAACCCTCACACCATACGGGGGGAACGAAGTGCTTCCTCTTGGAGTGGTGGAGCTGCAGTGCTACCCCGCGGCACAATCGTACAACTTGCAATTCTACGTCGTTGATCGCACAGTCGTGCCTCTCCTTGGCATTGATGCATGTATTGACATGGGACTGGTTTCATTCTGCAAGGCCGTGCATCAGCTTGCGCCGGTCCCAGACTCCACACGACGTATCCTCGCGGACTACAAGGATCTCTTCAGCGGCGAGCTGGGCAGGCTGCCTGTCACATACTCAATGACTACTGACCCGGATGTGAGACCTGTGGTCCGCCCCGCTCATCGCATCCCAGTCGCCATGCGAGACCAGGTTAAGGCAGAGCTCGACGGGATGGAAGCTCTGGGAGTTATTACTCCTGTTGTGGAGCCCACTGACTGGGTGTCCTCGATGGTGGCCGCCACCAAGAAGAACAAGCAGGAGATACGTACATGCATCAACCCGAGGGATTTAAACGCTGCACTCAAGCGACCTCATCACCCGATGCACTCCATGGAGGAGGTGGCCGCACACATGGGTAAGGCAACAGTGTTCTCCGTTCTCGACGCCAAGACCTCGTTCTGGCAAATTCCCCTGGACCACAAATCATCTCTGCTCACTACTTTCAGCACATCCTTCAGACAGTACGGATTCTTGCGGATGCCGTTCGGGATTAACGCGGCCAGTGAAGTGTTTCAACGCTCTGTGGAGCAGCTCTTGGACAGATACCCCGGTGCGATTGTTGTCGATGCCATTATCGTGGCAGGTAAGGACGTGCAGGAGCCACGGTCCTATCTTGTCCAATCGGAAGGAGTAACCTACCGGCGGAACAGAAAACACCTTCTACCGGTGACTGAGCTGGTGCCATCTCAGCCGCGTCCGCACGGCTACACGGAGGTCGCAGATGGCAGGTTACAAACCGATGGAGGCCAGGCATCAGCAGATCGCAAGCTGGTCTTTATACCAACAAAGGAGTCGCAGGTGCCGGTGATGGAATCACCCATAAAATCGCCTATACAGTCACCCGTGACATCACCGGTACAGTCTCCTGTGCAAAAGGCTGTCTTGCAAGACCAGTGCTGTTTGAACCACCACCTACGGTGCTGCCACCTACAACGGGTACGGCGGAGGGCATGTATCGTACTCATGCAGGATGGGTCTGTAAACCCAATCCCAAGTACCAAGACTGTGGCTAGACACTTATTATGGACTCTGATTAATTACAGTCCTTACCATTCCCTTTCATTAATCTTACTCAATTTGTATCCTCCTCTGCTTAGCATTTGTCGTAGTTGCTGTTTTCATCCCTTATATTAGGATGTTGGTAGGCTGTAGATTTTTTAAATATTGTAGTGGCTTTATATACTCTTATCTAGTTTCGGGGCTTATGATTAAGAAAGGGGGATGTAGATCCATGTCTGGTTTTACTGTTGTGTTTACGGTCCATAATCCAGGCCTGGTTTTGTACTGCGTTATCCTGGTGTTAGTTAGGAGACTATCCTGAGGGCTGGAGGTAATGGTAGCCAGCATCAGTACTGCCAATGATCTGCTAATAAAGGACTTATATACACCGGAGTGCCTCTGAATGTACCCACTCACAAACAATAATCCTCAACACTGGTGCCCCACAAGGATGTCTCAGCCCCCCTACTATACTGCTTATACTTGCATGATTGTGCAGCCACCTACCAGTCCAGCTCAATTTACGTTCACACAGGACAGCACCGTAGAGGGCCCGATATACAATAATGACGACACGGAGTACAGGTAGGAGATTGAGAGCCTCGTAACCTGGAGCAAAGACAAAAACCTCTTCCTCAATGTCAGCAAGACAAAGTAGATCGTGATTGACTTCAGGTAACAAAGCAGTACACACACCCTGGTATGCATTGATGGCACCAAAATAGAGATGGTTGAAAGCTTCAAGTTCTTAGGAATAAATATCACCAGCAATTTTTCCTGGACCAGCCACATCAAAGCACTGGCCAATAAAGCACGCTGAAGCCTCTACTTCCTAGAAGGCTGAGGAAGTTCGGCATGTCCCTAACAACCCTCACCAATTTCTGCAGATATGATGTAGAAAGCATGTTGTCGGGATGCACGACAGCATGGTTTGGGAACTGCTCCATCCAAGACCACAAGGAATTGCAGAGTTGTGGACGAGGACTAGACCATTATGCAAGCCAACCTCCCTTCCATTGGCTCCATCCACACTTCATGCAGTCTCAGCAAGGCCACCAACATAATCAAGGACCAGTCTCACTCCAGTCACTCCCTCTTCTCCCCTCTCCCATCAGGCAAGAGGTAATAGTAGTTTGAAAATGCCAGATTCAGGGACAGTTTCTTCTCAGCTGTTATCAGGCAACAGAACCGCCCTCTCACCAGCTGGAGAGTGGTCCTGAAGAAGGATCTCGACCTGAAACGTCACCCGTTCCTTCTCTCCAGAGACGCTGCCTGTCCAGCTGAGTTACTCCAGCATTTAGTGTCTACCTCCCATCTATCTCATTGGGGACCTTTAGTTTAGTTTAGAGATGCAGCACAGAAACAGGCCCTTCTGCCCACCGAGTCTATGCACCCCACACTAGCACTATCCTGCACACTAGGGACAATTTACAATTTTTACCAAAGCCAATTACAAACTTGCATGTCTTTGGAGTGTAGGAGGAATCCGGGGAAAGCCCACGCAGTCAAGGGGAGAATGTACAAACCCCATACAGACAGCACCCATTGTCACGATTGAACCCGGGTGTCTGCCATTGTAAGGCAGCAGGTCTCCCACTACCACACTGTGCCACCCTCTGTCACCTTGAATGATCTTTAATCGGAATTTATTGGACAGTATCTTGCAATGCATATTATACCCTTTATCTTTTAATTGTACACTGTTGCAATGATGTCTGGTCTTTTTTTTGACTGGGTAGCACACGACAAATGCTTTTCATTGTACCTCGGTATATGTGACAATAATAAACTAAACTAAACTGATTTCCCCTCCACTGGGGATAAGTGCCTCGGAACCTCAGTCTCTTAATTTGTGCTCCAACAGGTAAGGCATCATAGCAGGACGAATATTCACATTAAAGTCACAGTATCAATTTTAGTTCCTCTCGAATAACTGAAACCAAAGAGAATTGCCGCTGCTCCAGGGAGGATTCGAAGCATTTTTCAAAAAGGGCTTACTTCGGTAAAATCAGACGCATTTTAACTTCATGAGGCACGGGGGCTCTCAGGGAGTCACTGGTGCAATAATCCGGGGTCATACATATTGACGGCCAGCATATTAGTCAGCCTGTTGCATCGAGCCCAGGCAAAGCATTCAACCTGGAAATCTGGGTCGGCCGTCAGAGAGAGAGAGAAAACGTGGAACAACTCAGGTGCTGATATGTGTAGGAAGGAACTGCAGATGCTGGTTTAAACCAAAGATAGACACAAAGCTGGAGGAACTTAGGAGACAGGCAGCATCTCTGGAGAGAAGGAATGGGCGACGTTTTGCGTCAGGACCCTTCTTCAGACTCGTCCCACAACGTCACCCATCTTCTCTCCGGAGATGCTGCCTGTCCGGCTGAGTTACTCCAGTGTTTTATAAGAAAATAACTGCAGATGCTGGTACAAATCGAAGGTATTTATTCACAAAATGCTGGAGTAACTCAGCAGGTCAGGCAGCATCTCAGGAGAGAAGGAATGGGCGACGTTTCGGGTCGAGACCCTTCTTCACTGATCTCCAGTGTTTTTGTGTCTATCTCAGGTGCTGAGATAGATAATAGGTGCAGGAGTAGGCCATTCAGCCCTTCGAGCCAGCACCACCATTCAATGTGATCATGGCTGATCATTCTCAATCAGTACCCCGTTCCTGCCTTCTCCCCATACCACCTGACTCCGCTATCCTTAAGAGCTCTATCTAGCTCTCTCTTGAATGCATTCAGAGAATTGGCCTCCACTGCCTTCTGAGGTGGTGCAAATTTCAGATGGTGCAAAATAAAACAAAGGTTCAGCGATGACAGTTCCATTCTGCAATCATCCTGTGTTTCATTCATTCTGCTCCCTTTGTCTTTTAACCAAGTGCATGCTTGTTTACTTTAGAATTTAGTTCAGAGATACAGCCTGAAAACAGGCCCTTCGGCCCACTGAGTCCATGCCGACCATCGATCACCCTTACACTAGTTCTATGTTATCCCTCCTTCCCATCCTACGCATGAAGAGGCAATTTGCAGAAACCAATTAGCCTACAAACCCAAACGTCTTTGTGTTTGAACCATTCAGTTTATTTTATCGTCACGTGCAGCGGGGTACAGTGAAAAGCTTTTGTTCACTTTTCATTCACTTAAATGGTGGAGTTTTTACTTGTGCCCCTCCTGCACAGAAAGAGTGTCTTCAGGCATTGTCACAGAGGCAGTGGCACCTGAGGCCTGGGCAGTGACCGCCCATTGTCTATGTGGGAGTACTGCCTGCTGTCATTCTCTGCTGCTCCTCACACCAGGATCCAAGGTCCTGGCTGACTATCATTTCCATTCCCCATGTCAAACACAGACTCCAAGCTCGATTGTGATGCTTATTCTCAATCACACCCACATTACCTGTCTCAGAACAGAACTCACAGCGCAGAGAAATCTCCCGGCCCAGCAGACACACTCAGTTACCATTACCTCTGGCAACCAGATAAGAGTATTTATATTTGTGTGGCTGCGAGCCTAGAGATTGCTTCACGCTGAGGGTGATGAGTCTTTGGAATTCTCTGCCCCCAAGGATGGTGGAGGCCGGATTATTAGATATATTTAAGGTGGAAATTGATAAATATTTAATAGATTGAGGAATTGGGGATTATGGAGAACGGGCACAGAATGAGAGTTGTGGCTAGCATAGATCAGCCATGATTATATAGAATGGTGGGACAGGCATGAGGGGTCGAATCGCCTACTCCTCCCATTTTCCTGTGCTCGTGTAGGCCTATATGTGATGCCTGTGCGCATGTTTATTAGTGTGAGTGTGTGCATGCCTGTGTGTGCATGCCTGTGTTTGTTTGTTTGTTTGTTTGTGTGTGTGTGTGGTGGTGTGTGTGTTAGTGAGGCATAGAAACTACCATGTTCAACCCACCATGCCACCGTGTTGGTGTCAACTACAGGATCCTTCATCTTCCTCCTGCAGCCACTCAGAGACATCAGAGATGCAACATAACATTTGAAAGTATAATTCACAGCCACAGAAATACCTGTCCGCTTGTCTAACAGTCGAGTCCCCGACCACTATAATTCCCCTGGCCTTTGGCCTCCCCTGTTGTACAGAGGCAGATATGGCACCACAACTTTCGCTGTTGCTGTTTTCTCTGAGAGCCCATCTCCCTCAATGGAGGATAGACACAAAATGCTGGAGTAACTCAGCGGGACCGGCAGCATCTCTGGATAGAAGGAATGGGTGACATTTCAGGTCGAGACCCTTCTTCCTGCAACATTCCCTCAATAGGATCCAGCACGGTGTGCCTGTTTGAAAGGGGGGTGGTCACAGGGGGCTCCTGCACGACCTGTCTTTGCCTCCTACTCTTTCTGGCGGAGTCTCGGCCCTTTCCCACCAGTGCAGCCATTTTTTTGCATGTGAGCAGCTCACTGAACTTGCTTTCCACAATGTCCTCAGCCTTACAGATGGTCCATCATGAGTCCACCTGAAGCTCCAGCTATGTCATGTGTTTAGTGAGGAGCTGCAACTGGACACACTTCCTGCCCACTTGGTCACTGGAAGTCTCCGCGATCTCCCACATCTTGCAGAAGGCAGATTCTATGGGCTTGGTTCATTATGACAGGTGCTTAGTTCCTCTCTCAACGCAACCTGTTATATTCTGTTGTCCCAACTTTTGCTTTACTTCAATGAGTAAAAATAGTAAAGGAAGATAGAAATGCTCACCTGCTGATACTCACCAATCACCCTCCCCACCAAAGCCCTTCCGTGTGTGTGTGTGTGAGAGAGAGAGAGAAAAAATCTTGAACTTTAAATCTCAATGATTCAATGAATGAAAAAGTTTCAGGAAGGTTAATGAAGCTGACATGATATCAGACCATCAAACATTAACCAAACAATTTGAGCAGTGTGAACTGATGGCTTTCCTTTCCTTTGGGAGCACAATACCCAATGTGCAAAAATCACAGTCAATAAACTGGCCATTTAAAAAATTAAATCAACTTATATAGCTAATTATACATTATAAGCAGCCCATTACTGGGGAAAATGAGCCCCTGTTTGTGCCTGTTGTGTTTTAACTGGTAGCACATTTGCCTAAATGCTTGGGTTCAAGTTCCATTCTAGGCGATTAGGCTTAAGATTAGAGACTAAGGCCCCATTACATTACTGTGGATATGCTACTTTGCCACCTCTGCAGGTCAGACAATCACGTTTGGCTTTGAAGCTTACAACCCAATGATATTTGAATTAGATATAGCTCTTAGGGCTAACTGAATCAAAGGATATGGGGAGAAAGCAGGAATGGGGTACTGATTTTGGATGATTAGCCATGATTATATTGGATGGCGGTGTTGGCTCGAAGGGCTTCATGGCCTACACCTGCGCCTATGTTCTATGTTTCTATGTTTCTAACCCATGAGAACTGGTGATTGGTGGTCAGTATGGAATTGGTGGACCTGTTTCCATGCTGTATATCTCTAAACTAAACTAAAAACCACAAATGCTGGAAATAAAAACAGAAAATGCTGGAATTGCTGAATTGCTCAGACAGCCCTGCAGGTTGAGAAGTAGAATCAACATTTCAGTTTGATGACCTTTGATTAGAACTGTTGCCTTACATCCTATGCTTTAGGATATGTTTATTAATGTCAAGATTTCTTCGTGCCCAGCTCTCAGTACAATCAAATATTGTACCGTTCTGAATGGTGTGATGACCAGAACTGTTTGATCTGCAAGGAAATGACTGAAATTAAATAATTTTCAAATTACTGATGATTTATTTGAGTTCATTTATCTAAAGATTATAAAGGTAAGAGAGCAAGACAATGTGAAAAGTCAGGACATAGTCTTGTGCAAGGCACTGGTGAGGCCACATTTGGAATATTGTGTTCAGTTTTGGTTACCCTGTTATACAACACTTAGTCCTCCAACATTTCCGTCACCTCCAACGAGATCCCACCGCCAGTCACATCTTCTCATCTCCACCCCTTTCCGCTTTCAGCAGAGACCGTTCCCTCCGCAACCCCCTGGTTCACTCATACCTTCTCACCCAAACCATCCCTTCCCCATGAACTTTCCCCTGTAACTGCAGGAGATGCAACACCTGTCCTTATACCTCCTCCCTCGGCTCCATCCAGGGACTCTGACAGTCCTTTCAGGTGAGGCAGAGGTTGACTTGCACCTCCTCCAACCTCATCTTCTTGTATCCATTGTTCTCGGCTACATATTGGCGAATCCAAACGAAAAAAAGTCTTTAGATTGCAACTGATGCAGACTACTGCTGATTAGGAAGTGAGTTGTGAAAACGCTGAATGTTCAAAGTGAAGATAGACACAAAAAGCTGGAGTAACTCAGCGGGACAGGCAGCATCACTGGAGAGAAGGAATGGGTGACGTTTTGGGTTGAGACCCTTCTTCAGACATGCTCCCCTCCCTTGGAAACAAAGGTGCCGTGTGTTCCCCTACCAGATAACCTTGTGGAGCTTGCATCAGTCAGTATCAGATAACAAGCGATGAATACTGTTGCAGCTAGTATTTCTTTTGTTGTTTAATGGAGATTTTAACCGATTCTTTTGAGGAAGGGATTAACATCGCTATGAAATGAATGTGTAAAATATTTTGAAATCACCCCCTCCGTTCTGAGTGTATGTTGTGTTGAATATGACTAGCTCTAGATTGACACCTGGTCTGCTTAGACAGTATTTACAATACCTTCTTTAACACTTACCCTATTTAACAGTTATACTTTGTACCTTGAAAATACTATTCCCTGATCACATTGTACAGTGTGCTAGCTCGGTGGGCCAAATGGCCTACTCCTGCACCTATTGTCCATTGTCTATTGTCTATGGTCTACAGACTAAACTTGATCATTTTGGGATAATGATTTTGTTAACAGAAGCAAAGATATACCCTGGATGATAGACATTTGTAATCCATGCGACCATACTGATTGTTGATAAGAGTGGTCATTCCATCCTCTTCTGGCAAACTATTGTAGAGGCACAATCACTTCTTGCGAAACAAGCAATATCATCTCTAGGCCTGAACAAGGGTCTCGGCCTGAAATGTCACCCATTCCTTCTCTCCAGTGATGCTGCCTGCCCCGCTGAGTTACTCCAGCATTTTGCGTCTATCTTCAAATATCAACTTATCTGACTGCACATCAGCTCAGAGGAGAGAAAAATCTTCTTCTTTACACCTTCAAAATGTTAATGTTAAAGCAATTCCTTGGGATAAAGTATTCGTCGTCTAACTTTACTGAGGTTGCAAAGCAAACAGGATTTGACAAACAAGTCTAGTTAGCAACTTGCTGCATCGATCCCATAAAAATATGCCACGCACTTTGCTTTGGGCAGCCAGATGTTGACATGAAACAACAATTGAAAATACATTTAGGTCAGAATTCCATGCTGAATAACTTGACGTAGCTGTCACTTGACAAATTCAACTAAATGGGCACCGGGGCTAATATATAGCACAGAATATTCTCAATCCCTTTAACAACCACCATAATTATGCAATATGCAGCTAGCGATTTTGCCAACAACAGGCTAAAATTAATACAAAATAAGAGATTAAGGTGGAAGTAACGTCGTTTCTTAAATGTCTTGCAACCTTACTGATTTTAGACACAAAATGCTGGAGTAACTCAGCGGGACAGGCAGCTTCTCTGGAGAGAAGGAATGGGTGACGTTTCGGGCCGAGACCCTTCTTGAAATGTCACCCATTCCTTCTCTCCCGAGATGCTGCCTGACCTGCTGAGTCACTCCAGTATTTTGTGAATAAATACCTTCACTTTAAACCTGCTGATCAGTTCATATATCATATCATATATATACAGCCAGAAACAGGCCTTTTTGGCCCTCCAAGTCCGTGCCGCCCAGCGATCCCCACACATTAACACTATCCTACACCCACTAGGGATAATTTTTACATTTACCCAGTCAATTAACCTACATACCTGTACGTCTTTGGAGTGTGGGAGGAAACCGAAGATCTCGGAGAAAACCCACGCAGGTCACGGGGAGAACGTACAAACTCCTTACAGTGCAGCACCCGTAGTCAGGATCGAACCTGAGTCTCCGGCGCTGCATTCGCTGTAAAGCAGCAACTCTACCGCTGCGCTACCGTGCCGCCATTACAGTTCTGTCACCATTACATATATTGTCTACACACATACACACATCACACTCCAGTGCTCCACCAAAGGTGTGTTCTACACTGCCAAAGATGTTGCCGATCGGATAGATGCCAAACTACTGCCATGTATTACATTTCAGGTGCCCTTCAAAGATCCTATTGAAGATAAGACGGATTTTCCTGGCCAATGTTACCATTTAAAAAAAAATGATGTCTGATTGCTGGTTGTGGAACAAGTATGTGCAAATTAGCTGCTGCATTTCTGGCCTGGAAATGCAATTGCACAGTGCATAAGCTTAATGCACCATTTTATTAAAATGCGGCATAAAATTGATGGCTACATGTGACCATGATCTTGTAGTGTTGTAGCACATAGTGCAGTTGTCATTCAGTGGCTTACACGTGCACTACATACATGGACAACATACTTAGAGTTCTCAGGGGTGAACTCAAACCACATGCAGTGCCCACTTTAAACCTCTCCTGTGCAATTGGTTCGCATGTACAGAATTAGCACTCGGCGTGAGAAAGCGGGTCAAAGCAGCAGGGATAAGTCTTCCTGAATTATTTAAAGGGATCAAGAGTTCTTGTCTGTTTATTTCAGCTGAATTCATTGGAATCAGACACAAAGAAGATCGGAGCAGGCTAAAATTACGACATCTCCCTGCCCACTTCCCAATCCTTCCCTTTGCCCCACCTGGACTTGCATCCACTTCTCTCCTCCCCCCCCCCCCCCCCCCCCCTCCACCAACATTCATTCCTTTGGCTTCACAATCCCCAACTCTTCTATCCTTATCTCAAAACTTTTGTCTTTTCATCTCTAGCCTTTGTCCAACAATCTGCTGATAAACACCCCCCCCACCCCACCCCCCCCACTTCCCAATCCTTCCATTTGCCCCACCTGGACTTGCATCCACTTCGCTCCTTCCTCCCCCCCCCCCCCCACCTTCACCTGTATCCACCTCTGACTTTCCAGGCTTTGTCTTGCCCCGATCTCTTCCAGCATTCTTATCCCCACCCCACCCCCACACAATCAGTCTGAAGAAGACCCCCAAGCTGAACCATCATCCATCCATGTTCTCCAGAGATGCTGCCTGACCCGCTGAGTTACTCCCACCATTTGTGTCTTTTTTTTTGTTGTAAACCAGCATCTGCAGTTCCTTGTCTCTTCTTTCACATGGTTGGAGCAAGAAATGATACAGGTTGATTATATTTAATGTTAAGGTTTGACAGGTAATTGATGATATCCAGGCAGGCTGAAAGCTTGTTTCAATCCCTCCATGACATGCAAGTTCCAAGCAGAGGGGTGCAATGAACATAGCTTATTGACTGAAGCTCACCATTTACACTGTTCAGTGAGACTTTGATCTCCATTCCAATAAATAGATACACATTATCTATTTTTTTAAACAAGATTCGATACAGTCCAACAGTTGCACTGCCTGGAAGGTTGATGGCAGGTTGTCGGACCAAACTTGCTGAGCTGCTTCCCCACCGGTGACTCTGTGCCAAGGATGTTGTTGTGCAGCTCTCAGAGCAACTTGAACCTGAAGGAGAAGGCCAAAGGCAAGAACACTTCAGCACAGAAAGCTGAAAGAGCTTGGAGAGATGGGCTCTGGCCAGTATCTCCTGCCCTGTACATCTCCAGCATAACATAGAAGTATGGCCTGAAACAGGTTCAACCTCTCACTGCGCCTCTGTCCATCCTGTCTAAATCACTGACTCCAGGCCCGTATGATGCTTCACATCATCTTATCTGGCAGCCTCCTCATCCTCCTGCTTTAATGATTGAGAGTCTGGAATTTGTCTAACCATTTTGATTATCATGTAGTTTTACAATTAGAGTCACAATGGCATAGAAAAGGTCATTTGGCACATCATATTTATACCAGCGCTCGGTCCGCATTAACCAAACCGATCTCCCGGTGGCCGAGCACTTCAACCCCCCCTCCCATTCCCAGTCTGACCTTTCTGTCATGGGCCTCCTCCAGTGCCAAAGTGAGGCCCACCGGAAATTGGAGGAACAGCACCTCATATTTCGCCTGGGCAGTTTGCAGCCCAGTGGTATGAACATTGACTTCTCCAACTTTAGATAGTTCCTCTGTCCCTCCCGTCCCCTCCTCCTTCCCAGATCTCCCTCTATCTTCCTGTCTCCACCTATATCCTTCCTTTGTCCCGCCCCCCCTGACATCAGTCTGAAGAAGGGTCTCGACCCGAAACGTCACCCATTCCTTCTCTTCCGAGATGCCGCCTGACCTGCTGAGTTACTCCAGCATTTTGTGAATAAATACCTTCGATTTGTACCAGTATCTGCAGTTATCTTCTTATATTTATACCAGCTCCTTATTCGTTCCTGTTCTCCACCCTACTCCCATGGCCTCCACTTCTTGTAGATAGTGAGTTCCAGGTCACTATCATTCACCCTACAAGGAGGCTCTGCACATATCCATCTGTATCTCTTGCTCCGTCGTTCTGCCAAAAGTAATGGGATCACCTCTTTCTTAGAGTACTTTATATAAACCTGCAAAAATCTTGACAACCTCAATCAAATGTCCCCTCAACCACCTTTTCTCTTCTTAATATAATCTCATGGCTAAAATCCTTGGAATCCATCTGGTAAATCTCATCTGCACTCTATCAAGGAACTCTCTCGTCCTTCCCAAAGTTTGGTGACCCAGTCTGCAGGCAACATCCTTGCACTTGCCTAATCACAAAGTTATCAGTTTCAGCATAACGTTGCCACATTGTACCAAATATTTATATTTATGTAGCCTTTACCAACTATTCACTCATTTGTTCTGCCACATTTGAAGATCACCACACATAAACACTAGATCTCTCTGTTGTACAATCGTTAAAACGTGACGTTAAATCCATACTGCCGCTCCCTGTCGCTGTTCCACTAAAATGCATCACCTCACTCTTCTCTGTGTTGAACTCCATCTTCCCCGTATCTGCCCATTCAGCCAGCCTACCCATGTCCTGGTACCATCCGCAGGGCCGTCTTAACGCATGGGCCTGATGGGCACTTGCCCGGGCCCCCACGAGCATAGGGGCCCCATGCTGATCTGTGTATGTTAAGTGACTTGCAATAAATAAATACTACTTTAAAAATGTAGGTTCAATAAGTGCTTTTTTCGCAACATTTTCGGTCCCTAAGTGCTTCTCACAGTGATCTGTAAGTGCTTTTCGCAACAATGTAGCACCCTAAGTCCATCGCTAAGTGCTTTTCGGTAAGTGCTTTTTGCCGGCACGACAGGGGGGGCTGGTAGGGAAAGGGGGGTGGGGGAGAGTAACGGTAGGGGCCCCAGTACACTGCTTTGCCAGGGGGCCCATAATGCTGTAAAAACGGCCCTGACCATCCGCACTACTTGTCACAGCCCCAGGTTTGACATCACATGCACATTTTAAAATTATATTCTGTCCTCCAAGGTCCACTCAAATTATATGCATGAAAAATACAAAGATTCCCATGCCAATCCTTTTGGAATTCATCAACTCCCGGTCTCAAAAACAACCATTCATTACAACTTACTATTTTCTACCCTAAAGCCATTTAAAATAAATATCCAAGTTAACACTGACTCTTTTATTCAATGAGCTTTAGTTTTATTAACCAGCTTTCCATTTGGTACTTTGCTAAACACTTCCTTAAAATCCAACATCCCTAAACTAACTTTCTCTGCTATTTCATTAAAAATTCCCCCAAAATTATTTGGTTCATCATATACTATCTGCCTATTGCAAATCCAGTCTGGTTCTCCTCACTTAACTCATACTCCGTGTTAATCTTTTCCCTAATTATTATTTTTTAAACCCTGTCCATCTCTAAAGTAAACCTAAATTGTCCATGGTTACTAGGACTATCCACACGCCACTACGATGAACAATTGTGTCTCATTTGCCACTTTCCAACACTCAAACTATTGTAAGATTGTGGCAAAGCCTTTTGTGATCACCATGCCCACTTCCCCTCCCAACCTGGGATATAAGCCATCTGGCTCAGGCAACGTGTCTTTTCTAAGAATAACCAACCTTTCCAACACATCTTGCCTATTAATTCTCACCTCATCCAACACCCACCCCCTTCCAATATATATTTTGTCAACATCCCCTTCCTTGGTAAATAGTTATGCAAAGTACTCGTTAATATTCTAGTGTTGGCCTACACCTCTCAAGCTGAGCATTCTCAGCATCCTTGAGATAGTCTCAGTAATTGTGCCAGCATCTTCCATGTCTTTGCCCAGAATATATCGCTATGCTATGTGCTTGCTTCCTCATGTGTTCCTTGTAGTCTCTTCAGTGTTCTGTGAGGGAGTGGGGGAGAGGGATGGGGAGGTCTGGATGTTTCCACTAGTAGGAGAGTCTCGGACTAGGGGTCATAGCCTCAGAATTAAAGGACGTTCCTTTAGGAAGGAGATGAGGACGAATTTCTTTAGTTAGAGAATGGTGAATCTGTGGAATTATTAACTACAGAATGTTTTGGAGGCCAAACCAATGAATATTTTTAAGGCAGAGATAGATAGATTCTTGATTAGTATGGGGGTCAAGAGTTATGGGGAGAAGGCAGGAGAATGGGGTTAGGAGGGAGGGATATATCAGCAATGGTGAATTAGACTTGATGGGCCGAATAGTCTAATTCTGCTCCTATCTCCTATGA
Organism: Rhinoraja longicauda; assembly: GCF_053455715.1. NCBI lineage: Eukaryota > Metazoa > Chordata > Chondrichthyes > Rajiformes > Arhynchobatidae > Rhinoraja > Rhinoraja longicauda. The sequence goes on from NC_135973.1 coordinate 15,819,159, forward strand.
CCTTATGATCTTATAACCTCTCATGTGTGCTGGCAAAATCCAAAAATGACAACAAATACTACCTACACAATTTATACCCGATGCAACTCCTCATCCATCAGAACTCTGCTCGCGTACACTGTGGCTGATACTCCTGCAAGATCGTTCCTCCAAGACCACATTTAGAGGCACCAGCTTATGGAGCCATCTCCTACTTGCCATTCTTCCTTTTCTCCAGAGCTGCTGCCTGACCCGCTGAGTTACTCCAGCATTTTGTCCCTTTCCTTCTTACGATCATTGGATACACCAGGCAGCTTTCACCTGGGTGCCAACCAGCAACATTCCACATTGTGTAGGAAGGAACTACAGATGCTGGTTTAAACCAAAGATAGACACAAAATGCTGGAGTAACTCATCATTGGCTTCCGTACACATCTTCACATTTCTGGTACCTCCCTTGTAAATCTCTTATGTTCCCTCCACACTGCCACTGTATTCTTTTAGTGACCAGAAGTGCACACAATCCTCTAAATTGAGACAAACCAATTTCCCATTCGTATTTGCCAGATATTTCCTATTTTTCAAATCTATTTCTCTTGAAATAAATCCTGGTTTGATCTAATCATGGACTTACACAACTTCTAGTGATTGGTGTTTGGGTGCTTCGAGATTTCTTTCTTCCCTCCCTTATCCTGGCTAGATCTTTATGTGACCTATTTTTTTTCCACCAGAATATATTATCTTGATCCATTATATTATATTTCTCTATGTTGAATTTCATTAGTCAATTATCATCCGATCCTGCAATTTTATTAATAACCTCCTGTAATTTGTTTGAGCCCACCACAGTGGAAGTATTCCCTTGCACCTCTCTACCAACTGCCTTGGACAATGTGTTAATATCTGACAAGTTAGACATATTTTATTCCAGACTGTATCATTAACAAGATTGGAGATAGACACAAGAAGCTGGAGCAACTCAGCGGGACAGGCAGCATCTCTGGAGAGAAGGAATGGGTGACGTTTTGGGTTGAGACCCAGAGATGCTGCCTGACCCGCTGAGTTACTCCAGCTTTTTGTGTCTATCTTCGATTTAAACCAGCATCTACAGTCCCTTCCTACACATTAATAAGATTGGTTCTGGCACTAATGGACACCTCCTAACATCATTCTTTATCCCCACTCTCTGAAGCCAGTTTAGAAAACTTTCCACTGTTTGTCCCCTGACTCCATATCCCTTGACTTTATTCATGAATCTATTGTGGGGCACCTTATCAAAAGCCTTTTGGAAATCCAGATAAATTATATCTACCATATTAGTATTGTCTATTTTCTTTGTCACATTCTCAAATAATCAACCTTGGTCAAACAAGATTTTGCTTTTTGAAATCCAAGCTGACAATTCCTTTCATTTCAAGATGTTATATTCTCTCCTTTAGCAGGGATTCTATTATTTCTCCTACTACTGTTAATCTGGTCTATAATCCCTTGGACATGTTCTATCACCCTGCTTGAGTTTCAGTATTACATTAGCTTTCTGCCTTTCTGCCAGGCAGAACACCCTTATTCTTAACAGGTTATTAAACGTGGGCAATCATTTCCCTTTCTCTTCCTTAGTTTTTTAAAAAATAATGTCCTAATGTAATCCATCCAGACCATGGGTTTTCATTCTCTTTTAATTTGATTTGTTTATTTAATATGCCCCATTTTTCTGTTTGAAATTCACATCTCATTGCTCATTTGATTACCAATGTCCTGTACACCGGTTCTATCTCCCCTGGTAAATACCAAAGCAAAATAATGACAATAATGATTTAGTATTTCTGCTGTAAACCTATTGCTTTCTGTAGTGTTCTTCTTTCTATCACTTAACGGTCCTATTCCCAACCCAAGCTTCCTTTCTTTACCGATGTGTCTAAAATAATTCACTTTTTTTGCTGTTCATTTCTAATTTAATTTCATCATTCATCCTTGATTTCCTAATAGTTTTTATTTACTTCTATGTTAATCCCTTCTTGGTTTTTAAAAATGTCTTCTGTCATATTTTTGATGTCAACCTCTTTTCTTCAGTCAGACCCAAATGACTTTATTTATCTGCAATGCCTCTTGTGTGTTTAGTTTGTTCTTATGACAAAATATATATTTCATGCACTCTGTTCATAACCATTGTAAGAGTTTCTCATTGATGTTCCACAATGCCATTTGCCAACTTTGCAACCCATTTCATCTTCCCAACTTCTATTCTCAAGCTCCTCAAAATCAACTTTTCTCTTGGGCAGCTTACACCCCAGCGGTATGCATATTGAATTCTCTAACTTGAAATAACCCTTGCTTTCTCCCTCCCTCTCCATCCCTCCCCTTTCCCAGTTCTCTGACCAGTCTAACTGTCCCCTTGATTACATTTTAGCTCTGTTTGCTATGTTGTCACCTTCTCCGAGCTAACAATGATCGGCATCTACCATGCCAAGCCTCCTAAAATCCTCTATATGTTTCTTTAAGATCATCGCTAATTCTACTAAACTCCAGTGAGTGTAGGCCCAGCCTACTCTGTGAGATAACTCTCAGATCCCATGAAAGAGACTCTAGTGCGATTCAGACAATAGTCTGCATGAGCAGAAGCACGGCAGAAGGTGTATAATGTGTATCATTAGTAATGCTAGATCAGCTTTAGTTCTAAGGTAGACACAAAATGCTGGAGTAACTCAACGGGACAGGCAGCATCTCTGGAGAGAAGGGATGGGCGACATTTCGGGTTGAGACCCTTCTTCAGTGTATAATGTGGATCAATGTGAGGTTACTCACTTTGGTATGAAAATCAGGCAGACGAAGTATGGTCTGAAAGGTGACAGGGAATGAGGGAACAAGGACTTGTACAGCCGTCACTGAGTGCAAGTGGTCAGAGGCAGCAAGCAATGTGGAAGGATATACAACAGCCTTTCATTATAAGAGGGTTTTGAATACAAGGAGAAGGATGTCATGTTACAGCTGTACAGGACCTTGATGAAACACATGTCGTTCTGTGTGTAAATATAGTCTCTTTATCTAAGGAGTATTAAAGCCATGAAGAGTGTGTAATCCAGGTTTACTAGAATGGTTCTGAGGATGGTAGGATTAATGTGTGAGCAGGGATTGGATAGGTTGGTCTTATATTCACAAGTTATAGGAGTAGAATTAGGCCATTTGGCCCATCTAGTCTACTCCGCCATTCAATCATGGCTAATCTCTGCCTTCTAATCCCATTTTCCTGCCTTCTGCCCATAACCCTTGACACCCATTCTAATCAAGAATTTGTCCACCTCTGCCTTAAAAATATCCACTGACTTGGCCTCCACAGCCCTCTGTGGCAATGAGTTCCACAGATTAACTACTCTGACCAAAGAAGTTCCTCCTTACCTGCTTTCTAAAAGAGTGCCCTTTAATTCTGAGGCTACGACCTCTGGTCCTAGACTCTCCTACCAGTGGAACCATCCCTTCCACATCCACTCGATCTATGCCTTAAAAAAATCCATTGACTTGGCCTCCACAGCCTTCTGTGGCAAAGAATCCCACGGATCCACCACCAAATGCCGTTAATTTAATGCTTGCTGGTTCACTGGGATCCTGATGTGTCGGTATTCACCTCCCAATGTTGGCATCGGTTGCCATTCCTGAATCTCTGCTGCTCTTGTCGGTCATGTTCCCCAAGACATGGTCACCTCTCTTTCACAAGCACAGCAATAGACTCGATTAGCTCTGGTCAGTTCCAGCAGGTGGAGGGCTCCTAAAACGACGACATACTTGTGCTTAACATGCACTAATTAGGAAAAGATAGATGAATCCTTGGACATAATGTGCATCTGGGTATCAAACTAGTAAGATCATCAGAACAAGGCTGATGCATTCACCTGCGTGGTGCCATTTTATCATGTTTTCATGAGTGAATGACTTTCGAGACCAGTGACTACACTTCACAAAGTAATTCATTGGCAATGAAGCACTTTGAAATCTCCTGAAGTGGTTTACAGTGCAGCCTAAATGCAAGTTTCCCCTCCACCCCCCCTTTATATGTCCGTGTGTATTTGTTTATACATCAATGCATTTATGTGCATGCATATTTAAATGTACATATATGAACAAAATACTAAAAAAATCCACTACTTCTGTCAGCGCGAGATCAAAGCAAACTGCACCCAACAGCATTAATTCATCCACACATTGTCTGTACAATTTGGTGAATATTTGCTCGCGAAGCTTTGTGTGATACTGTGTAAAATCTAATAATCCGATGTCTCATGTCAGCGTTGAAGAGATCCCTTCATGTCTTGCCTAATACAGAACCACGATCACATGCATTTATTTAAATTGACAGGCACAAGTTTAGAAAGTAAAATATTTTCTATTGCTCCAATCCATTGTTTAACAGCCAAGAGGATTTCAGCACTCAGGATGGCAGCTGAATAATTACTTTCCAAATCGACGCTGGTTATTGTATCCATGAATAGAAGTTTCCAGAATTCTGTCCGTTCGTACTTACTGGAACACCCCCCCCCCCCCCACACACCTAACATGCTGCTAAAGCCTGCTTCATAATGCACAGTGATTTTTGAGCCTTTAAAACACAGGCATTAATTTAGTTAAACATTCCCCTCTGCTCATTTTGTTCCTTTATTTGCTAATTTTTTCGTGCTGAGACCCCAGGTTAAAAAAAAAAGTGAGAAAATGCGTTGCAGCAAGCAATTCATCTCATTGATTTTTCATCTTCAGGACCTTGGCATTGTTGGTAAACCCAGCAATCATTGTCCATCCTTAATTGGCGATGGTTCTGAGCTATCTTATTGAACCACTGCAGTCCTTCTGAGGAAGGATAAGATGGCTTCAATAAGACAGCTTCCATTTTCTCCACACTGCTGGAGGAAATGGAGTTTCAGGAGTGGGACACGGTGACGAGGAAGGAATGGGATAGTGTTTCAAGACACAAGCAGTGTGTGAACTTTGGTGGAGGACCAGCAAATTGCCTGTGAAAGTCTGGAGTGGTGACCTCATGTCATCCATACCTGTAACGCACAGCGCATGCCTTCCAGCATGGGTCTGAGGTTTAGTTTAGTTTAGAGGTACAGTGCGGAAACATGCCCTTCAGCCCACCGAGTCAGTGCCGATCAGCAATCCCTGCACACTAACACTCTCCTACACACACTAGGGACAATTTACGTTTATACCAAGCCAATTAGCCTACAAGCCTGTACATCTTCGGAGTGTGGGGGGGGGGGGGGGGGGGGTCTGAGCTTCCTGGAGAAAACCCACGCAGGTCACGGGGAGAACGTACAGACTTTGTACAGACAAGTATGGGTCATTGGATGCCAGTGAGAAACTGGGGATGGTTACGTGTCGCTTTGTGTCCTAACATAAAACCTATGATGGAAGGCTACCGATCTACACCTAGACTTGGCATCTCCCTTGCACCCCCACCATAAATGGAGAAATTAGTACAGAAATTAGAACAGTGCAGCTCAGGAACAGGCGCTTCGGCTGACAATGTCTGTGCGGAACATGATGACAAGTTAAATTAATTGCCTCTGCCTGTATGTGATCCATATCCTTCCACTCCCTGCATATCTATGTGTCTATCCAGAACCCACACAGTTGTGCAAATGCCAGTCCAAAGGCTGACAGATTTAACCCTGCATGCACCCTTCGATAGGTAATCATTGCGTTCATGCACTGTTCAGAGCCTTTCGCTTTCTGACCCAAGTAAAGAAAGTAAAAGCAAAATAAATGAGTCCCAATCAAAAGAAATCCTGTAAAATATTTTCAAATAATAACATCGCCACATCCCAAGAAACAACCCTTCATCTTCTTGCAAAGCGATTGCCGCTCTCGAGAATCAATATATTGAATTCAACAATTTCGGATAACCAGCCTTTCCTGTTTGTGTCAGAACTGGTCAGTTCTATTTCCATGTTGCCCATTTCCAACAGCAGGTCAGAGGTTGTTCTCTCTCTCCACAGACGATGCCTGACCTGGTCTCTGCTTCCAGCATTCTCATTTATTTAGGAGTTCCAGCGACTGCTTTGTTCTGCATCTTGCAGTTCCGACGTACTTTTTTTCCCCTCTCTTTGCTGCCCTTATTCATTTCCCTCAGTTTGCACTCTGCCAGGCAGATTAGGTAGAATTAACAAGCATTAATTTCCCTTTCTTAAACATCACTGAGAACAATTGTATGAGCGCTCTCCAAATTTTCGCAGCCTTTCCTTCTGTTCTCTCCATCCCTCCCCTTCCCTGCAACTTAAAACAGGCTTGTATCTTGTTTTTCTGGATCAGACGAAGGGTTATTGATCCGAAACATTACATCTTTTTTGCTCCCCTCTGATATAACCTGACCCACTGAATATACCCAGCATTTTCTGTTTTATTTTAACTAACATCAGTGTCTGTTTAAGCTGCAGAATTGTATGGTCTGCATCAAAGAATAGATGTTTTACATGGCCAACAAATGTTTGCAGCCAAAGGCATGCTTGGAAAATACTTTATTTTTTCCTCAACCTATGTTGTCTGAATTAAATAATAGTCGCATTTTAAACCAGCTACATAATTATACTTGGTATTAACATTTTTTTTTACTAGTTTCCAAAAGTACTCCAATGTTACCTATAGTATCTTGATATAACCGATGCTTAATTATTTTAGGTCAAGAATATTAGTTGATCATTACTGCCAATCTAGAGACTAAAGAAGTCGCAACAGGCGAAGGTTCTCTTGACCTGGTTGCTATGGTGATAGAAAGTCGAATAATTGTTCTAGTATTGAGTATGTGAACCAGTAAGTTTTCAGGTTTGCAATTCTGATTTCAAGCCTGCATTCACATTAGCTGGGGGGTGATTTTGAATTTGGACACTGATACAAAATGTCTGCTATTGTTTCAGCTTACGAAAATCCAAACCCACTCTAAACTTCAACTAACCATGATGGGCAAATAATTTGCACTAAGCATATATATCAGGTTCATCTGTTTTTATCAACTGATAATCTGTAGTTATAATTACACCCTTTTTCGTTAAATTTTAAAGCCTGGACAGAATCTCACAAGGCAAGAGGCACACCAATTCAAGGTAGAAAATAAAAGGCAAGAGACAATTTCAATCAGAATGGAATGATTTCCCCAAAATCCAGAGCATGAAGTAAAAAAAATAAGACTTATGGTTCAAGGAATGCCAGAGTCATAGAATTATAGATTTATATAGCATGGACACAGGCTCTTTGGCCCAACTTGTTTATGCTAATCATGATGCCCCATCTAAGCTATTGGAGGCTGACATCTTGGGGGATAGAATGAAGAGGGGTTAAGTCAATATCTGATTTAAAAGAGGTTTTGATAACCAAATACATAAGGTTTGCAAAGAGGAAGAAGAATTTGCTTCTAAGAAACATCACGAGAACAAACTTCACTGAAGCAATGACCATAAAGATTTTGGGCGACGTTTTGGGTCGAGACCCTTCTTCAGACTGAAGAAGGGTCTCGACCCGAAACGTCGCCCATTCCTTCTCTCCTGAGATGCTGCCTGACCTGCTGAGTTACTCCAGCATTTTGTGAATAAATACCTTCGATTTGTACCAGCATCTGCAGTTATTTTCTTATACCATAAAGATTTTGATACAATGAGGATGGGGGTGGTTGGAGGATTGGAGACCAACTGCAACATGGCCTCTTCCCTCCCTTTGTCTCCAACTTCCTTTGGCCGAAATCTTCCAGTATTTCGATGCTCCTCCATTTCCGAATTCCCCTGCAATCTCAAATTATATCATTTTAGCTTTGGCAGTAGTGCCGTTTGTGGCCTTGACCGTGAGATCTGAAAATCCACCCCTTAAACCATTGTACTCTCTGCCTCTGTCCTTTAAGATTCTCATGAAACCTACTGCTTCGACTGAGATTTCACTGTTAAATTCATTAGAACCAAAGATAATAGAGCAGAGCAAGATAGACCACTCGACCCTAAAAACCGTAGTATCTCATGGCGCCATTTTAGTAGGCATAAACTTGCAGAAACATTTTAAAAGAAAAATGACAAATATCTGTGAATTGATGGACGAGATATATTCTGCATTTTAATGGTATCATCACACATACTGTTCCCCCAAAACACTGATTACACTGCGAAAGGCATAACGGACGGCGGGTTTTGCCTACTAAAATGGCTCCTTTGTGTACTACACTTCAGTATAGGTGATTTAGACGGAGTGGTTCATCTTGCTCCTCTAGTATCTTTGATTAGAACACAAGGAAACAGGGGCAGGAGGAGGCTACCTGCCCCTTAGTTATTAAAGAGTTGTGTAGCTAAAGAGTTGTTCACATGAAGGAAGGAGCCTTCGACGCCTAAATGCTAAATTGGCCATTGAAAATGAGATAAATTGTAACATACTGATAATCTGACTCCACTAGTTTATTATTCAAGCATTAGAGATGAAAATATGGTCAAAGAGCTCCAGTTAGTGTTGTAACATCAATAAGTGAGAATTAATCTCAATATCATAAAAGGTAGATATTGCAAGATTGTAACTGTGAGGCATGATCGGATATGAATATGAAGGAGTGACGAGCATGGCAGGATTCATTAATCCATTTGTTATATCATAATGAAAATGCGTCCAATCTGCCTTAGAATTGGCAACAGAATAAGGCGTTCTTCAATCCTATTTGAAAGATATATTTTTTTAGTCATTGTACACAAGTTACCGGAAGTCATTGATATTTGGACCAGCCTCATTGCATTTGGGCTTTGCAAAATGTTTGTCAAGATTAATTGCAGAATGGTTGTCAGAATTAGCTGAGAAGCTATTAAAAGGCCTCATCATAACCCAGATGACAGAGTAATGATGGTAGGGTCGCAGGAGGGAACCAGATAGGGTGTGCAACAGAAAGTCTCAAAATTCAGTAAATTATGCCTATTAATAAATCAGGAGAGGTTCCAGCTGGAAGCACCCAGGATCTCACCTTTATAGGAGCCAGCTTCTAGCTTGTTCCAGGCCTATATCTACTTCCTGGATATCCAGGAAAGCCAGAAGCCTTAAGACAGCGTTGCAGGATTGAAGCCAATGACTGACTTGGTCTCAAGACTGGAAGGAACCTCTGCTGCCTTGAATCCCAGACGTTTTACGACTAATTTTGTTGGCTCACTGGGTAACCCAATATCATGCATCTCCAACAAGTATGGGTGGATTGGCACCTCCGTGGTGGAAGTAGAGAACGTCTTGGCAGATGCCGGGATATACTCGCTATCGCCAGCACCATTTCTGACTTCTGCAGCAGATGGTTCCTCATTGGAAGCGAGCTTGGGTTGGCACAAAGATGCGGCACAAAGGCACATAACCCGGTTAGAACTGAGGTTAGACTTCAACGATGCCAACCTTCAAGGAATTAAAGATTAATGTCCTGGCTACCACAAGCACAGTGTGTTTTATGCTATTTTATAGGTTGAGCACTCTCGTTTGTTAGCTATAAAAGTATTGGAGATTAGGAAAACAATGTTGGCTGGTTCTGGGTGGGGTGGGGGGGAGGTGGAGGTTGAAGGTGGGAGATCACATGATTAAATCTCCAGGAATCTATCCAACCAAAGTTGGCAAACCCCATTTGTCAGTCTGGTTCTACAACATTGACGGCTGAATCTTCTGTGAACCTGTGTAATTGGGCAGAGGTGGGGGAGGGGGGGACGGGATGATTGAGATGACGGTGGTGTGGGTCAGAGAAGTGGGAGACTTTGTCACCCCAGACAGCAACTCTTGTTGACCAGAGACTGTGGTTGAAATACTCCGTTTGCAAGTGGTGCTGGAGTTGGTTGACAAAAACAACAGCCATTCACTTGATGCAGAACAAGGCGAACAGTGAGTTTCGCAGGCCAAGTACCATGCCAGCATCACAAGCAATTGAGCTGCTATTAACAAGCTGCAATGTGAATCTTCCTGATGGAAACTTAACTCTTGAAGTGCTGCAAGTCCTTGGAGTCCTGATATCCTGTTAAAATGAAACAATGGTGCTTCGATTAGAGGCATAGTCATATTAGGTTTGTATTACCTCGATTACAGTGCAATGACGCTTCTGAGAACAGTGCCCTATTCCAAGAGAAGAACTGTATTCCATAAACCTTTCACAGTAATTGGATGGCCCAACACACTTCTCAGGTGAGTGAAGTCCAGACGGAAATGGTGGGACCTGCAGAAGCCAACTTGCTCACAGCAGAGGCTCCACTTGCATCAGAATGGGATGAGTAATCAGTTTTAGGCCTGGGTACAAAGAGCTAGTCTGCTGAACTGATGGCGACATGCACTGTAGACGTGGTAGAGATTACAAACCAGGGACCGAAGACAACCCATTTGGATGATCATATGGCACTTATTTGTAAAAGAGCAGGGAGCAATTGAGGAAAGTGATCAAAGTTAACATTAAAGATCAATAAGTCTGTCCACAGGTGTTGTTTGAACTATTGAGTGTTTCCATCATTTTCTGTTTAATTCCAGATTTCCAGCATCTACAATATTTTTAAATTCCTGAAACCATTTGTCCGTGTCACTTTCCAGCACTTCTTGCCTTCGTGTAACTATTTATCAGCCTCCAGCCTTTGTTTCCACCTCCATACTTCCCACCCTTACCCGGCTCAATCTGCCTCTTATTTCCTCGTCTGCTTTGACCTGTCACCCAGGATGGCGGCTGAGAGAGTCAACAACTTCAAGTTCCTAGGCTTGCATATCTCTGAGGATCTGTCCTGGGCCCAGCACATAGATGCAATCATAAAGAAAGTCCGTCAATGTTTCTCCTTCCTCAGAAGATTGGGAAGATTCGGTATGTCACTGAATATTCTCTTGGGCTTGTACAGGTGACCAGCAGGGAGCATAATGACAAGTTGCATCATGGCCTAGTTTAGCAACTCGAATGCCTGGAAACAAAAGGGATGATAAATATTGGTGGACACTGCCCCGTCCATCATGGGTACTGACCTCACCACCATTGAGTCGCTGTCTCAAAAAGGCAGCCAGTACCATCAGAGACCCACGTTACCCTGGCCATGCTCTTATTTCACTCCCAACTTCAGGGAGAAGGATAAACCATGACCACTAGGTTCAAGAATAGCTTCTTCCCCACAGCCATCAAGCTCATGAACACGATACTATAATAAACCTCATTTATGAGCTGTGGGCTGTCTTTGGTTGCAATAAGGGCTTTTTTTGCACTAGTATTGGGATTATTGATTATTTTGTTTGTTATATATTATCTCTGTGCACTGTGTTTGCAGGCCTGTTATGTTGCTGCAAGTAAGAATTTTATTGCTTCATTGACCTGAAACTTTGCCTATCCATGTCCTCCAGAGAAGCTGCCTGAACCACTGAGTTCCACCAGCACATTGTGTTCTGTGCAAGATTCAAGCATCTGCAGTTCATGTGTCTTCAATAATTTCATTGTTATGTTTGTTGCTACATACTATTTGATGCTTACGCCTGAGAAAATTGTGAAGAGTTGATCATCGGAGGCGTTTAAAGAGGAGGTAGATATATTTTGAAAGGTTAGAGAGTTGAGAGTTATGAGTAACTGGCACAGGAGAGGTATTGAAAGGCAGGCCAGGCTTTGGGGCAAAGCGGTCTACTCCTATTCTCCCTCAATGCTCCTCCCCCTCTGTGATTCCTGCAGTTGTAGTTCCTTGTGTCCCCTATTGATTTGTGTTTCCCATCCTCCATACAGACTTTGTATTGAGCGATACAACGTATAAACAGGCACTTTGGCCCATTAAGTCCATGTTGCGCATCGATCGCCCGTTCATAGTTCTATGCTGTCCCACTTTCTCATCCTCTCCCTACAGGCAATTTACAGCAGCCAATTAGCCTACAGACCCGTACCCAAACTCACACCTATCTCTATCCAAAAATTAGTCTATCAGGGAATCTCCTTGCCTGAGGTAATCTTTCTATCTACCTATTTATCCATTTATTTATCTATTTATTTATGTAATTATCCATTTATTTATTTATTTATTTATTTATTTATCTATCTATTTATTTATCTGTTTATTTACTTGTTTATTTATTTATTTATTTATCTATATAATCTATTTATCTATCTATCTATCTATCTACTTATTTATCTACCTATTTATCCATTTATTTATCTATTTATTTATGTAATTATCCATTTATTTATTTATTTATTTGTCTATTTATCTTTATATCTATTTATTTATCTATTTATTTATTTACCTATTTATTTATATATCTGTCTATCTGTTTATTTATTTATTTATTTATCCGTCTATCTATTTATTTATTTATTTATTTATTTATCTATATATCTATTTATTTATTTATTTATTTATTTATCTATATATCTATTTATTTATTTATTTATTTATTTATATATATATTTATTTATTTATTTGTTTACTTATTTGTTTTTTAATTTATTTGTCTAACCGTCTATTTATTTATTTATTTATTTATGTATCTGTTTATTTATTTATCTATTTATCTATCTGTTATTTATTTATTTCTTTGTTTATGTATTTATTTATTTATCTATTTATCTGTCTATTTATCTACCTACCTGTCTATCTGTTTATTTATTTATTTATTTATTTATTTATCTGCTTATTTATTTATTTATTTACCTACCTGTTTATTTATTTATTGATCCGTTTATATATCCACCCATTTATTTATTTATTTATCTATCTATTTATTTATTTATTTATGTATTTATTTGATTTGATTTGTCATTCCACTCCTGACAGATCATGCAACGAATGGGACGAAACAGAGTGCCTCCGGGGGCCATAGTGCAATACAAATGAAAAACATATAGACAGTCGATGACAGTGCAGTATAATACGATACGGTACAATACAATTAGACAGTGCAGTACAATACAATACATATAGACAGGGGATTAAAGCATGTAAACGGTAAAAGGTAATGGCCATGTTCCTGTTTTTCTGTCACTTCCAGTTGTTTTGCCCCCAATCTCTCTACTACAATTAGTCTGAACAATTAGTTGGACCCAAAATCCAACTTTATTTCAAACATGTTGTAGGAAGGAACTGCAGATGCTGGTTTAAACCGAAGATAGACCCAAAATGCTGGAATAACTCAGTGGGACAGGCAGCATCTCTGGATAGAAGGAATGAGTGACATTTCGGGTTAAGACCCTTCTACAGACTGAGTAAAACATCACTTATTCATTTTCTCCAAAGATGCTGCCTGACTCACTCCAGCAATTTGTGTCTAACTTTGGTGTAAACCAGCATCTGCAATTCCTTTTTATTACCGCACGTCTTTGGGATGTGGGAGAAAACAGGTGAACCCGGAAGAAACACAAGTGGTCAGAAGGAAAACGTGTTACCAGCTGCATCGCTGTGACATCCTTATTTTGTGGTCAAGGCTCAGGTGTGGTATTTAAAGTTACCAACCGTTTGACCCACTGAGCCACAGCTGAAAATTAAACAAAATTGAGATTGTGTAAATGCAAAGGAGGCTTCATGCTTATGTTCACACGAGTGCATGCTCTGGCTATCAATCAAATGTTAAAAGGACAACCATCGAGGTGGTGTCCATACAGACATCCTGCGGACGACCTAGATTAGCTCGATAATTGACTTCTTTCAACCTTTATGGACTGAAATTGCTTACTTAATGGATTACTTTCACACCTCAGCACACTTTACATTCCAGCCTGGGTAATCAAGATCCATTCTAGAGGTATGGTTCTAAACACCTTAACATTGCTGCAATGCTACTGTACATTTTCAAGCGAGAATGTGCTTTTTTCTCCCGATCCACGTGTGCGTTTGTATTAAGACCCGAATGGACAGCAGACTCATTTGGTCCATCTGCCTTTCAGCAATGTTAATTGTCACCGACATTTACTCTGCAGCAAGTCTTAAAGTTTCAATATGTCTATCTTTTGATGGGCTTCCTTGTAAATAATCATGACTTCTGATGAAGGGTCTCGACCCGAAGCATTACCTATTCCTTTTCTCCAGAGGTGCTGCCTGACCTGCTGAGATACTCCAGCATTTTGTGACTGCTTCTTTGCAGATGCTTTAATAAGATTGATGGCAATGTTTTACTCCGGATTTTTGAGGTACATCCATGACTGCTACTTAGCAAGTTGTAGGTGTGTCTGTCACAATAAATCTGGTCCCTGTTCATAGGAATGAGAGTGCAGAGAATGCCAAGTTGCAGTGGCAGGCGGAGGGGGTGGTAGTGAGAGCAGAGCGGAGGCCACAAGTTTGCTGTCTCAACCAGCAAAGAGGTCCTTCTACAGTTGTACCGGGCCCTGGTGAGACCGCACCTGGAGTACTGTGTGCAGTTTTGGTCTCCAAATTTGAGGAAGGATATTCTTGCTATTGAGGGCGTGCAGCGTAGGTTCACTAGGTTAATTCCCGGAATGGCGGGACTGTCGTATGTTGAAAGGCTGGAGCAATTAGGCTTGTATACACTGGAATTTAGAAGGATGAGGGGGGATCTTATTGAAACATATAAGATAATTAGGGGATTGGACACCTTAGAGGCAGGAAACATGTTCCCAATATTGGGGAGTCCAGAACAAGGGGCCACAGTTTAAGAATAAGGGGTAGGCCATTTAGAACGGAGATGAGGAAGAACTTTTTCAGTCAGAGAGTGGTGAAGGTGTGGAATTCTCAGCCTCAGAAGGCAGTGGAGGCCAGTTCATTGGATGCTTTCAAGAGAGAGCTAGATAGAGCTCTTAAGGATAGCGGAGTGAGGGGGTATGGGGAGAAGGCAGGAACGGGGTACTGATTGAGAGTGATCAGCCATGATCGCATTGAATGGCTTTGCTGGCTCGAAGGGCTGAATGGCCTACTCCTGCACCTATTGTCTATTGTCTATTGTCTATTGTCATTTCTGAACTTGTGGAACTTGGAGTTAGCATTCCTCTCCACAACTGGATCCTTGACGTCTTGAGCAACAAACCACAATCAGCAAGGATTGGTGACAAATCATCCTTTACAGTAAACAAAATATTACTAACTTACATCATGGCTATAATTTAGTCTCAGTCTAATGGAGAAATGCATTCAGTCAATGCTGCTGAGCAGACAAAGTTGCTGCATCAGTCGAAATAACTTGCAAAAATACTAGATGATTTTGTCCACGAGAAGCAACTGGTATAACTGCAGTCCACTGTTACAGAGCCATGGGAGGGCCCAAGGCTGAAACCGAAGCACACTGGTGAAACCAGCTCATACAATTGATAACATTCCAGTGGGCCTCACTCACCATAGTCATGTCAGCCTAGAACAGTGTTCCGGTTGCGAAAACAAAGGTGACATTTTAACAGATACAAGGCTAATGTGAAGTGACAACTGCAGAGAAATTTGTAAGGTCATGCAGAAAAGAGGAACTGGAATGGTGAGATCCGCACATTCTGCCTGACCTACTAAGTGTTTCCAAAATTTTTATTTCTGATTTCCGCCATCTGCAGTTCAAAAGAAATAAAATCATTTTGAGTGATGGTGTTGATTAATAACCGGTGTATTCACAAAATGTGACAGATTGTTTGGTATTAAGTCAACACACACACACACTGGCATGTTCAGCTAGATATCAGAGATGGCAAGCGGCTTCACGCTATAAACTGATCTGTTGAGGTTTTACAGGCATCGACACAGCAGAGAATTAAGTCGGCGATTAATACAGGCTGTGGACCGGCTGAGACAACTGAAGCCTCCTTGGAAGAAGGCTTGCGGCACTGATGCTTCAGTCATCTCTGGTGCCAATGTTGAGAAGGCATGACAAGTAATTTCAAGACATTGTACTGAATACAATATGCACATTTGCGTTGGACCAGGTGCGAAGCTGGTCAATTGCAGACCGAGAGAAGTCTGTGTGATCTAAAAAGCCACATCGGATTATATAAATCATGGGCCATTTGGCCCAGGTAGTCCAACCAACTTGTAAGATCCACTCAAACCTTCTCCTACCTTTCCTCATGTAAATCGACCAATGTAACTATTCCCGCATCCTCCTGTGCTCGTCCAAACAACCTTTGCGTGTTCCTTAACCTCTCCCTCAGGGAATGAGTTCCCCATTTTCACTGCTCTTTGGTTGGGAAAGTTTCTATTGAATTCCCTCAAGGGTTTCCTGGTGATCATTTTACATTGTTGGCCTCTGGTTATAGTCCTCCCTACAAATGGACATATTCTAACTGTATCCACTTTATCAATAACCTTCATAATTATAAAGAGTCGCTGAGTTACCTTTCCTCAAGAGAAAAGAGACCCTGTCTGTTTATGCTTTCCTGATGAGTGTGCCTTCATGCTTTGGAATCATCCTTGTATATCTTCCCTGCACTCTCTCCACTGACTCTATATCCTTTATGTAAGGCAATCAGAGCTGTATTCACTGCTTTACGTTTGCTCTAACCCAGGTTCAAAACTTCACTACTTTTCAATTCCATCTTTGAAATTAAACCTTAGAGCTTGGTTTGACTCATTCATGATCTTGCTAACCCGAGGCACAATTTCTAGTGATTGGTATAGATGCACTCTGAGTTGTGTTTGTTCTTCTACCACAGCCAGACCTGCACATTCCCAGCTTTCTTACCGGAATGCACTGCCTTGCATTTATCTGTGTTTAAGCTTTGTTTCTCAATTATTTACTCATTCTGCCAGATTGTTCATGTCCTCCTGTAAGTGTAGCTGTCTTCTGCAGTATTGACTGCTCCGTCATTTCCCCAATTTGTCATTATCTGCAAATTTAAAAACTGTGTTTTTTGATCATAATGTTTAAATTGTTTGTGTAAATTGTAAACAGCCGTGCTGAAAATGCTAATCCCAGCGGAAGGCAACTACCCATGGTAAACAGCTACTCTTTAGAAACATAGAAACATAGAAAATAGGTGCAGGAGTAGGCCATTCAGCCCTTCGAGCCTGCACCGCCATTCAATATGATCATGGCTGATCATCCAGCTCAGTAGCCTGTACCTGCCTTCTCTCCATACCCCCTGATCCCTTTAGCAAAAAGGGCCACATCTAACTCCCTCTTAAATATAGCCAATGAACTGGCCTCAACTACCTTCTGTGGCAGAGAATTCCACAGACTCACCACTCTCTGTGTGAAGAAATGTTTTCTCATCTGGGTCCTAAAAGACTTCCCCCTTTTCCTTAAGATGTGACCCCTGGTTCTGGACTCCCCCAACATCGGGAACAATCTTCCCGCATCTAGCCTCTCCAACCCCTTATAAGATCCCCCCTCAGTCTTCTAAATTACTCCCAATCTCTTCCTTCTACCTTGAAGAGAGACGAGCACTCGTTCTGCTGCCTGCCCACATTCCACAACCCACTATCACGAAGTGCACTGTCGAAGACCCGGGAAAAAAAATTACAACCATTGCCTCCTCTCTGTTAATTCTTCAAAAAGAGTAGTAAGGTAATGCGTGGGAAGGAACTGTAGATGCTGGTTTAAACCGAAGATAGACACAGAAAGCTGGAGTAACTCAACGGGACAGGCAGCATCTCTGGAGAGAAGGAACCTCTCTTTTGAAGACATTGTTGATATTTATTTTTGCAAAGTTCATTTTGAGACGATGTTGTCTTGTTTGGTGGGCATTCCATTATTACTTCTACCACATGTAAGAGGTATCGCTGGTCCTCTGACACTATACTTCTTCCAACAAGTTGTGCAGAAGTGTCTCTGCTATTACTTCCCGAGATTTCTTTTACAGGTGGCGCTGTAAGTGGCAGCCTCGTCAACAGCCTGCCTCTTCCCTTTCTTCTTTTGTTGTTTTTAGTCTGCTTTAATTGTATGTTTTAGTGTATCTTTAGTTTTTGAATTATATGGGGGGTTGGGGGAAACTATTTTTATCTCTTCCCTCGACAGAGATGCAACTTTTTCCGTATTGTATCTCCGTCCGCACTGCGGCCTTGACATCGTGGAGCTGGCAGTCTCCTTGTTAGGGATCGACTTCGGGAACTCCAACCGCAGTAGTTTCGACCGCCCCGATCGTGGGAGCCTTGATCGCCCCGTTGCGGATGTTTCGACCGCCCCGACTGCGGGAGAAAAGGAGGAAGAAGGTAAAAGTTATTTGCCTTCCATCACAGTGGGGAATGTGAGGTCGTCAAAAAACAAGATGGACGTGCTGCTGCGTTGGTGAGGACTCGGAGGGATTGCCATGAGTGCAGTGATCTCGATGTTTGCAGGGACATCATGCCATGAGGACATCCCGGTGTCTAGTGCGAATGTGGACGGCTTTCTGACTGTTCGGGCAGACAGGGACTGCAGAGAGAGTGACAGCGGTCGGTACAACTCTGGTCACATCACGGTGAAGGAGTGTGTGTGTGGCCCGGACATTGAACTGATGGCTGCTGGTTTCCGCTTATGCTGTGTGCACGAGGGATTCTCACATGCCGCTGTGGTGGCTGTTTATGTATAATCTTTATGTAGTTTTGTATCTTGTTGCTTTTTTGGTATGACTGTATGGTAAACCAAATGTCACTGTACCTTGGCACACGTGACAATAAAGGACCATTGAACCATTAATAATAATAATAATAATAATAATAATATTCATTTATTGTCATTGCAACGAGTACAACGAAATTAAAAAATAGCCAATCCTGACGGTGCGTACAAACATATATGCAATAAATGCAAAAACAAATAAATACATAAATACAATTATATTAAGTACAAGATTTTTTAACGGTGTTGCCTAGTGCAAAGGTAGTGTTCAGTTCTCGTATGGCCCTGGGGTAAAAACTGTTCTTAAGTCTGTTCGGGATTTGATCGACCTGAAACGTCGACCAGAGGGCAGATGAACAAACAGACGGTGGCCGGGGTGGGATGGATCTTTTATTATTTTGCCTGCTCTACTGAGGCAGCGTAGGCTGAACAGGTGCTCCAGGGAGGGCAGTGAGCAGCCGATGATCTTCTGGGCCGTCGTGATGACCCTCTGAAGGGCCTTCCTGTCCTTTTCTGAGCAGCTGGCATACCATGTGGTTATACAGTATGCCAGCACACTCTCGATGGAGCAGCGATAGAAGGACAACATGAGCTTCTCCTGCAGGTTGGTTTTCCTGAGGATCCTCAGGAAGTGGAGTCTCTGCTTGGTAGACCAGGTAAGATCCTCTGCGATGTGCGTACCCAGGAACCTGAAAGCGGGTACCCTTTCCACACAGACCCCATTGATGTAGAGTGGGTCGTATTCTACACTGGTTTTTCTAAAGTCAATTATAAGTTCCTTTGTTTTGGAGGAGTTCAGGACCAGATTGTTCACTGAACACCATGCTGCCAGCCTTTGGATTTTGGCTCTTTACAAAATATACTGTTTCATCTGTTTTAAATGAACTTCCCCACAGCTTGCCTTGTCATCCAATGGCATCTGTCCATCTGTTCTAATTCATTGGCATATCCCAAAGCAAATCAAAAGATTAAATATTTCTCCCATCTCCTTACAGTTATCTGTTCTATTGCCCTGCCTCCTTAATGACCCTCTATTGATATGTCTGCAAATCATTTTATGAGTTGATGTTCTCACTTCAAGATCTCTCCTTGCCTTCTAGTTTTTTTCCTTCTCTTCTAATCTCTTCATGGTCTTCCTTGCCACCTGTGATCATCTGTTATCTTGGTACAATGTCATTTCATTTGCCTCAATTATTCCCTAGTGTTATTTTGCATCCATGGAGTCGTGAGAGTACTCTTTTTCTCCTTTTAGTAGAATGCACTCTATTAAACACTTGTCTATATGCTCTAGATCCCATTCCTACCTCTGGTCCAATTAATGTTGGGATTGTTGAACTGCCCCCTTGTTATTCTAGTAATTCTGGAATTAGTAAGAGTAGTAGTTCTACTCAATAACCAAAGTCTGTAGTTTCTTTTTTGCTCTGGTTTACTTTCACCCACATGTAATGTTGTATCCTTGTTGTTTTGATGCGTTTATGCTCTATTCTTAATTGTTAACTGTATGTTTGTGTTGTCATTTGTGAGCAGAGCACCAAGGCACGTTCCTTGTATATGCACATACTTGGCCAATATTCATTCATTCATTCATTCATTCATTCATTCATTCATTCATTCATTCATTCATTCATTATGCTGTGTTTTCACTCATTTCCCTCTTTCATTTCTGCACATGGTGTGACTTTTACACAGACATCCAAAAACGTAGGCCGATCCTTTATCACGTGAATGATGAAAATAGTGAGCAGTGTTTGACTCGTGAAGTACATAAAGAGTTCCAAATGTACACAGCCCAGGCACATTTTCATCCAACATTTTCGAGGCAGTACAAAATCTTGGAAAGAAATGGATCTTTGGTCGTGTGAACAAAATAATCTGTCGATTGTCACATGCACAAAAGTAGAAAATCTTCTGATTTAGAATAAATGTTCAGGAGATTACATGAGCACAATGTGAAGATGAAGCAAGGTTGATTTGTTTTGGTATGAAGAAGTATGAAGAAGTTTTGGTACTCAGATCCTGGGGGGACAGGGCTTTCTCCATCGCTGCACCCACCTCTGGAACTCACTACCCCAAACCGTCAGAGACTCCTCCTCACTCACCACATTCAAAACATCACTGAAGTCTCACCTGTTCAGCACTGCCTTCAACCACTGACCGTCACCTCACCTTCTGTCTCCTTTTTCTGTTCGTTTACTTATTTATCTATTTATTTTCTTCTCTATGTTCTAGTAATCCCTGTAAAGCGTCTTTGAGTGTTTGAAAAGCGCTATATAAATGTAATGCATTATTATTATTATTATTAATATTCCTTTGTTTGATATTGCGAACACAATGGCTTGAAAATGTAGCATTCCTTGGGATGGCACAACATTGTACATGGTACAAATACTGGTGGGATTGTGACTCGCGAGGAGGAGGGGAAGGGGCTTCAAGGGTATATAGTGGAGTGAAATGGGCAACAACTTGGCAAATACTCTGTAATGTGGACACATGTGAATTTATTCATTTTGCACAAACCAGAATGGTGAAGGAGTTGGTAATGTAGGAATGGGTTATTAAATGTTGTAGGAATAGGTAATGTTAATGTTCAAAGACTTCTGAAGATCCACAGAACAAAATGACTTCCACTCTCAGGCAAACTGGGCTGCATTCTGGACTCTGCATGTGATGTATAGGCAAGTTGTTAAAGACAAGACATTGACCTGAACATTCTTCAAATATCTGTTTCAGAAAAGAAAGTTCTTGAATCAGCACAATCTTTTCAAATTAGACCATTTTTCAAGCTTTTTTAAAACTTGTATTTAGTTTAGTTTAGAGATACAGCGCGGAAACAGGCCCTTTGACCCACCGAGTCTGCACCGACCAGCGATCCCCGCACATTAACACTATCCTACACACGCTAGGGACAATTTACATTTATACCAAGCCTATTTACCTTCATACCTGTACATCTTTGGAGTGTCGGAGAAAAGCCACGCAGGTCACGGGGAGAAAGAACAAACTCCGTCCAGACAGCAGCCATAGTCGGGACCGAACCTGGGTCACTGGCGCTGTAAGCGCTGTAAGCAGCAACTCTACTGCTGTGCCCATGTTGTGATTGTTTCACCTGCCCCTGCAGTATATCACTCCACTGCTCGATGCCTCTCATGGGTCTTCACACCAGCTGTTGCTTTGCTGATTATTTCTGCTGCAGGGTCCAGAAGAGGCAGAATCAGGGAATAGCCACATGGTGGGTCTCAAAACCACTGAGATTTTTCATCATTAAACTGGCGACTCAGTTCATTTCTACAAAACCAGGTTTCCAATCTATGCAAAAGTCGTTATTTACATCACTCAGCCTGGCACCTATAACACCTCTTCATCATGGTCAAAGAGTTGCAATGAAGAGCTGCAATTGCAACTCTTGTGATCTTTATTTTGTGATCTCATCTTTCTTTTGCATAACTCAGCTCATTTTCAGAAATAGAAAATGAAGCTTGGAGAAATCAAAGCATCAGCAAGAGATAAAGCTACAAACGGAGACTTATTTGTGCTAACTTGCATCTCAGATCATTCATCCCTGATCCTGAACTTACCGCCTGACATTAGTTTGCAGTCTCATGGTCCCTCAGTTTGAAAATGCTCAGCCTGTTTACAAGACCCTCCTATCTCTCTCCCCATCCTCTAGCTTAGAACCCACTGGGATCTCTGTGTTCCTTCGGCTCAGGCTCTTTAGGTTTGCTGATACTGCTTTGCTCCAGCAATATTGGCTCAGCTTTTAAATTCCAAACCCCTCGAGATCTGGGACCTATTTCGTGAATGTCGCTGCCTTTCTTGTCTTTTTCTTTCTTTACACTGCTACCTGTAAGTTAACCCTTTGGCCAAGTTAAAGCTTGTTTCAGGACAATTCTACCAAGTGGTTTGGTATCATTTGCAATGCTAAAGACGTTATAGAAATGTAGAACCATTGTCGTAGTGTCAGAGAGGGATACAGCATGGAACTGAGCCCTTGAGATCAATGAGTTCTCACCAACCGTCAACCATCCATTTGCACTAATCCTACACTAATCCCATTCTATTTTCCCCACATTCCCTTCAACCTTCTAAGTTCTACCACTCATCTACACCCTTGTCATAATTTACAGCGGCCTATTATCAGGATTGAACCAATTCATTGGAGCTGTGAGGCAGCGACTCTACCAACTGTGCCACTGTGCCACTGTGCCACTGTGCCACTGTGCCACTGTGCCACTGTGCCACTGTGCCACTGTGCTACCTTCAATGCCAACCCATTTTGGTGGAAGCAGTTCCATTATCCCAGTTTTGCTTATTCTTGTATTAAAGCATTGCCTCTCAGCATGACGATTTTTCCTTGTCTCAACAGCAACTATTTTGTAAGTGGCACCCCCCATGTGCGGCAGTGAGTGTGCACAAGCTTTCTTCTGATGAATGGCTGTAAAAACCATAGGTAGTTATATTTGCTTCGTTGAAATATGTCTCCGCATTGCTGATGTTCTGACAAATGACAGCAGTGCAACATTGGTGCATTACACGATAAGAGGTACATTATCCTGCATGATAAAATGGAATTGTATCCTTTTAGGTTCTGCTCTCGTTAAATAAACAAAGCCCTAGGTCAGTCAGAATTTGATTGTTTGGTGAGGGAACTGTGCTGAGAGAGGTTAATTGCTTTGCAGGCTTTAGATTAGCACTGAGGATGAATTTTTTTTTTTTTGCAGTGCAATTGCTGAGGTAATTCTGCAAATTAGAAGGTGCAAACATCCCAGCCATGAAAGTTGATTGTTGGAAAATGGACAATGGATGAATTGGCAGGCTGTTCCACACTGCGCCTGATTTTTTGTTTCTTATGATAATTAGCCGCTTATTGAAGAACTTCCTATGACCCAATGCCAGCGTCTTTAAAAACATATATAGTTGGAAGATACTTTCAGGAGCCAATCAACTGTGAGTGATTTGCACCGTATAAGTTAGTACATCATTAGACAGAGCAGAGAAACATGAACAGCAAAATTAATTTGATGGAAAGGAAATGTTTGCATGTGTACTCTTTCATTATGGTGCTAATGATATCCTGTGGCATTGCTCATTCTGAATCAGAGCACAAGCCATAACAACTGGATGCTATGCCACATAACTTACAATATATTAATATTAGAGCTGTGACATCTATGAAAAGCAATGAAAATCTTTCGTAGCATTAAACTGCAGAGGCCGGAAATCTGAAATAAAAACAAAATGCTGGAAACGCACAGCAGGTCTTTGTACATGGAAACCATTGGGAAGACAGTACAAGCAAACATTACTCAAATACTGAACAAAAAAGACACAAAGTGCTGGAGTAACTCAGATGCTCAGGCAGCATCTCTGAGAACACGGATAGGTGACGTTTCGAGTTGGGACGTTCTTTTAGGCTAGAGATAAGGAGAAATTTCTTCAGTCAGAGGGTGGTGAAACTGTGGCATTCTTTGCCACAGAAGGCTGTGGAGGCCATTAGTGGACATGTTTAAGGCAGAGATAGATAGTTTCTTGATTAGCACAGTGGCACAGCGGTAGAGTTGCTGCCTTACAGCATTGTAGTGCTAGTGACCTGCGTGGGTTTTCTTTGAATCTTCGTTTTTTTTCCCACACTCCAAAGACGTACAGGTGTGTAGGTTAATTGGCTTGGTATAAATGTAAATTGTCCCTATTGTGTGTAGGATGGTGTTAATGTGCGGGGATCGCTGGTTGGCGCAGACCCAGTGGGCCGAAGGGCCTGTTTCCGCACAGAATCGCTCAACTAAAAAACTAAAAATGGTGTTAGAGGTTATGGGGAGAAGGCAGGAGAATGGAGTTAGGAGGGAGAGATAGATCAGTCATGATTAAATGGCTGAGTAGACTTGATGGGCCGAATGGCCCAATTCTACTCCCATTCCTTATGACCTGATGACCTTCTGAATCTTATTCCAACTGATTGTGGTGGGGTGCGGGGAGGAGAAAGCTGGTGAGTGATAGATGGATCTAGGTTGGGGGAGGGGGGGGGGGGGGGGGGGTTGTTAGGCAGATAGTTGGTCGAAGGCCAGAGATGGAAAGACAAAAGGTTTGAGATAAGGATCGAAGAAGTGCAAATGGTGAGGCCAGAGGAAGGAATACAGGGGGAAGGGGAAGAGAAAGGGAGAAATGAGGGTAGGTAGAATTGGTTGTAGGTTACTTATCTAAAATTGGAGATTTCAATGTTCATACTGTGAGGTTGTAAGCGGAATATGAGATGATATTCCCCAATTTGCATGTGGCTTCCCTCTGGCAATTGAAGAGTCCCAGGACAGAAATCGGAATGGGAAGGGGAGCAGGACAGCAAAAGAACTGGAAAGTAGTTCAGTTTACAACAGCAACCACGAACAGAAAGCAAATAAAATATGAACAATAGACATCGCGGGTTATGTCTGACGCAGTGAAATATTTCTGATGTGCTGTTGGGGAACAAGGGCTTACACGTGGACAGCATGTTTCCACAAAAGTAGTCTGCGAATAACTAAATAATTTATTTTAATAATGGGCAATTGACAACTTTCAATGGGAAACTAGGGAGTGTTATCCTGGTCTTCCGTGAATTGGTGCCATTTCATACTCTTTGTGCATTGGAGAGAGATGGCAATGCTTCTGTTCAATGCTTCCTCCAAGAGATAGAACTTCAAGTGAAGAACAGAACTCACCATGGCATTGGAGTGTTCCCTCTGGCAGCAACATTCAGGTAACTTGATGACCACTTTCTGCATCAGAAGCGAGCAGACTATATCAGAGCCACAGCTAACATTAACCTCTGCAGCTTATGAGGAATAAATAAAGAACAGACTTTGCTATGTCAGTTTTCACAAATTACCCGACAGGCAATTAAAGCGTTTGAAGTGCCCGTCACTGTTTTAACATGTGGAAACGTGACACCCAATTAGCTTAGAGCAAGATCCCACAAATAGCAGTGAGATAAATAACAATTATTCCAGTCGAGCAATGTTGATAAGAGGCTAAATGTTGCATCAGCAAATTCTCCTTTTCAGAACAGCAAAAGTGGAGGGGAGAACCTTAGCTGAACAACTTACTCATAAGACGATTGCCTTAACATTATGCTGTCCCTATTGAATAAACCTTTGTATCCCGCAAAGAAACTATTCTCGACTTTAGACTTTAAAGATACAGCAAGGAAGCAGGCCCTTCGGCTCACCGAGTCCGCGCTGACCAGTGATTATCCCGTACACTAGCACTATCCTACACACCAGGGACAATTTACAATTACACCAAAGCCAATTAATCTTCGAACCTGTACGTCTTTGGAGTGCAGGAGCAAACCGGCACAGCCAGAGAAAACCCACTAATGGCTAAATTACACCTATTTTAAGATGCTAAAACTGAATTAAACTATTAAATACTCCTAAAGAAATTGCTGAAAGTACTCAGCAGGTCAGGCAGCCTCTGTGGGAAGAGAAACAAAGTTAGCACTTCAGGTCGAAGCCTCTTTGTCATTAAAATATTAGCTCCCTTTGTACATGCTGACAATAATATTAGCCTTACTGAGCCCCATTATAAGTTTACAAACTCAAATAAATGTACCTAATTGTGCGGCACGCAGGTGCAGCGGTAGAGTTGCGCTACAGCACCAGAGACCCAGGTTTGATCCTGACTACGGGTGTGGTCTGCACTGAGTTTTCTACGTTCTCCCCATAACCTGCGTGGGTTTTCTCCGGGAACTCCGGTTTACTCCCACACTCCAAAGACGTACAGGTTTGTAGGTTAATGCGGCATGGTGGCGCAGCGGTAGAGTTGCTGCCTTACAGCAAATGCAGCGCTGGAGATTCAGGTTCGATCCTGACTACATGTGCCGTCTGTACGGAGTTTGTACGCTCTCCCCGTGACCTGCGTGGGTTTTCTCCGAGATCTTCGGTTTCCTCCCACACTCCAAAGACGTGCAGGTATGTAGGTTAATTGGCTGGGCAAATGTAAAAATTGTCCCTAGTGGGTATAGGATAGTGTTAGTGTGCGGGGATCGCTGGGCGGCACGGACCCGGTGGGCCGAAGGGCCTGTTTCTGCGCTGTATCTCTAAATCTAAATCTTAATTGGCTTGGTAAAATAGTAAATTGTCCCTAGTGTGTGTAGGATAATGTCAGTGTGTGGGGATCGCTGGTCGGTGTGGACTCGTGTGCCGATGGGCCTGTTCCCACACTGTATCTCTGAACCAAACAAAAAACTAGAACTTGCTATTTGAATGACTCTTTCCCACCTCTCTTGATTCCAGTCTCTGCCATCGTGTAACACACGCCTGCCCAGTCCAGTAAGTGAGGGAGATTGTTCATGTTATGTAAATAAGGCCGAATCAGCACGAAGAAAAAGGTTTTAACAATCCTTTGTCCAAATAACGTGCAGTGAGAAGCCTAATCAGAAAGAATGGGTTCGATGCACAGTACAATGTATGGCAATCAGCTCCCATTTAGAAATTACTCCCAGTGTACCAACCACCACATGGATTGTTGACATATATCAAATCAGACATTAACAGTATTTTGTTGCCAGTGTGTTAAACATGAATTATGTAAGATCTTTTTACTTCTTATTCTGTATTTTATGTACAGTATTATTGTATATTTTATGTTGTATTTATTTTTACTCATAGTAGTCAAGCATCAACAATGTCTCTTTATAAATGAGCATCGGTTGAGAGAGCTGTGTTTACCCTGTATAAATACTTTACAGTCACATAAAATAATTTTCTGTGTAATGGTGTGTATTTTGCTGGGTTGTGATTTATATTCATACTGTAGCCATCACTGTTTGCTGCCAGGACTTCTCCTAAGGGCTTCTCCTGCCTTGATGTAGCACCTACGGTGGAAATTCCACTTACATGTGCAACCCTCCACCAGAATAAAGGCAGGAGATTGGGCTGGTGTGGATCATTGCAGACCATTAATCCGACACCCGGCAGGTTATCAGATTATTCGTTTAGATTAAGAACAAAACCAAATGAATCTGATATGGAGCCCATCAAATGGAACTCGTACAGGGATCTGAATCGCCTTCAACTATTCAGAAAGTTGTTATAGAGCATCATAGAGACATTGTCATACAGCATGGAAACAGGCCTTTTGGCCTAATTCACCCATGCCAACCAAGATGCCCCATCTAAGGTTGTCTCATTTCAAGTCAAGTCAAGTCAATTTTATTTGTATAGCACATTTAAAAACAACCCACGTTGACCAAAGTGCTGTACATCTGATTAGGTTCCAATGGAAAAAAAATGAAACATACAGTAGCACGCAAACAGTTCACAGCGCCTCCTCAATGAGCCTCAAACGCTAGGGAGTAGAAATAGGTTTTGAGCCTGGACTTAAAGGAGTCGATGGAGGGGGCAGTTCTGATGGGGAGAGGGATGCTGTTCCACAGTCTAGGAGCTGCAACCGCAAAAGCGCGGTCACCCCTGAGCTTAAGACTGCGTTTCACCCATATCCCTCTCACCTATCCATTTAACTGTCCAAGCATCTTTAAATGCTGCTATAATATCTGGCTCAACTACCTCTTCTGGCAGCTCGTTCCATATACCCATCACCCTCTGAATGGTTCTCCTTTGAACACCACATCTGGACAAATACAAATGCCTTAGGCATAAAAATATAAAATGCTTGAAAAACTCAGCAGATGAAGCAGTTGTTAGTTGACAGAGAAACAGTTGGAACACCCTTCATCATTGAATCTAAGGATGACTCCCTACGTGAAATCTTAACTACTTCTCTCTCCACAGATGCTGCCTGATCTGCTGTGTGTTTCCAGCAACTTCTGTTTGTATCTCAGGTTTCTGGCATTGGCATATTTTGATTTTCAGTGCCTTATATACAGTAAGTGAAGTTTACCATCTACAACAACTCACCAAGTTTAATTTATCACCAACTTCCAAATGCATATCATCATGACCGAGAAAGAGGGGACAACGGATAAATGTATCAGCCACCAAGTTCACCTGTAAGTCTTATAGACGACTTATAGAGCTCATAGGAACATGGAGTCATAAAGCTATACAGCATGAAAACAGGCTCATCCACCCACTTTGTCCATGGCAACTAAGTTGAAATACTGGGCAAGTACCATTTGGTTGCAATTGAGCCATAACTTTCGAAACAATTTTATCATCTTCTACCACTTCCTATGGCCCCATAGCAGAAGCGTCCACATCACGGGGCTGGAAACTGGAAGTGTCCTGAGCTGATTCTGCTACCACCATCGTCTACTGTACAAGAGACACCCACTGATTGTCGCCGGAAGCTTGCGCCCTTTACAGGATGGACGATGACAGCGATGTAACATTTGAACGACGGACACGAAAGAAGAAGACCACTTCCTATGCCAGCGCATTCCAAATTCCCACCACCCTATGAGTGAAAATGTTGCCCCTGAAGTCCCACTTAAAGCTCATCCCTCTCACCTTAACCGATGCTTTCTAGTTTTAGAATACTCAAACCTGGGGAAAAAAGACTGTGAGCATTTACTTTATCCATGTCCTTCCTGATCTTGCACACCACAGTCTCCTATGCTGCACAGAAAAATAGTCCTAGTCTATTCAACCTCTCCCTATAACTCAAGCCTGCAAACCCAGATAACATCCTGGTGAATCTTTGGCCTTGCCCCAATTTAGGACCATAACTTGTGGGCCAGTTTTATTCTTCGTAACTATTTTAAAACTAATAGAATTATGGGTTGCTGGTCCCAAAGTGCTCCCCCACTGATATTTCAGTTACCTGTCCAATCTTGTTCCCTCATTCCCACATTCCAGTGTTGCACCCACTTTCGTAAGGCCCGTCAATAAATTGATTAAGGAAGTTTTCTTGGACACATTTAACAAATTCCACCCCATTCAAAATGTTTACACTATGGGAGTCCCAGTCAATATTAGGGAAGTTGAAATCTCCCACCAATACAACCCTATTATTTGACAGCTATCTGCAATTCCCCTACACGCCTACTCCTCTAACTTACAATTATCTTGGCTAGGCTTGGGTAGAGTGGATGTGGAGAGGATATTTCCCCTAGTGGGAGAGTCTAGGACTAGAGGTCACAGCCTCAGAATTAAAGGACGTTCGTTTAGGAAGGAGACGAGGAGGAATTTTCTTAGTCAGAGGATCTGTGGAATTCTTTGCCACAGAAGGCTGTGGAGGCAAAGTCAGTGGATATATTTAAGGCAGCGATAGATTATTGATTAGTACGGGTGTCAGAGGTTATGGGGAGAAGGAAGGATAATGGGGTTAGGAGGGAGAGATAGATCAGTCATGATTGGATGGCGGAATAGACGATGGGCCAAATGGCCTAATTCTACTCCTATCACTTATGACATTATGACAATTGAGAGGCCTATTGTACAGTCCGATCAAAGTGAGCATTCCCTTTCTTTTTCTAAGTTCTACCCATATAGCCTCAGATAAGAGGGTGAGGGGGATCTCCTAAGAATATCTGAGCGATTTAGTTATGTCCTTCCGTGTCAAAAAGGAAATCACTCCTCCTCTCTTATCTGCATCTCTATCATGAATGTAGCATCTATGCCCTGGAACACTGAGCTGGTTGTCCTGCCCTTACATCAGTCATGTTTCTGTTATGGTTATAATATCCAGTCCCTTGTGTCAATCCTTGCCCTGCATTCACCTGTCTTACCAGTTAAGCCTCTAGCATTGAACTAAATACAGTTAAAACCACAGTTCTTTCCTCTCTCTAAAGGGCATAAACAGCCATTATTCATTAGGGGATCAACATTCTGGAATAGTGTACTTAACAGTCTCTGAGAACCTACACCACACGAACTGTAGTCATTTGCGAAGGAAATCCACTATCACTTTCTTCAGAGTAATTCGAGATGGGTGATGTGCCAGCCTTGCCAAGGATGCCCCTATCTCATGAATTAAGGTAAACTGAGCTCTTGACAACATCAACAGGCAATTACTTAACAGATTCAAATGATATCCACTGTTAATTTAATCGCAGAGTTGATTTGACGTAGCTACCTTCTTGCTGATCTTCTGACAACTCAGCAAAGCATTGACATCTTCACCAAACAGTATCTTTCACCTTAGCCTTTCCATCTATCACAATGATTGTTGTACCATTAACTGTACCAAGAGGACTTTGATCTCCGTGTCATTGAGCTTTTCTCTCATGTTCCCTGATCCTTGCAGATGTACTGTTCCCCCCAGTATTCCTCCTCCTTCATCCTCATTCTATTGAGCTCAAGATTCATCAAAGAGTCACCTGACATCAGTCCTTCACTATACAGGCAGTTTTAGTGTTGCTTAATACACCTTCCATTCCTCCCACAATCTCTTAAACTCAAGCTTGACTCACCAGTTTCTGATTCAACTTTTTTTTTCTCTTTTTAAACCACATTTCAATTATGAAAAGTGAAAAATAAGTGAATGAATCGCTGCAATACATCTGCTGTAAAGTTTTATTCCTTTGAAGATGTTATAATGTTATTAAAGATGTTATATATGTAGAAGTATATATATATATATATATATATACACTGAACTTTTTTTTCTCGTTTATTATATTGTTTACAGTGCACTATGTTTACATATTCTGGTGTGCTGCTGCAAGTAAGAATTTAATTGTTCTATCTGGGACATATGACAATAAAGTCAATAGTCAATAGTCGTTTATTTGTCACATACACATAAATGTGTAGTGAAATGAAACATTACCCGCAGTTCAACAATAAGACCAATAAGAATAATCAATAAAAATGCAATAACACATACAATCATAAACTAACACCAAACAAAAAGAATCATCCATCACAGTGAGTCTCCTCCAGTCACCTCCTCACTGTGATGGAAGGCCAGAATGTCTTTTCTCTTCCCCTGCCGTCTTCTCCTGCGGTCAGGCTGTTGAAGTTGCCACGTCGGGGCGGTTGGGGCTCCCGACATTGAAGCCCCCGCCGGGCGGAGAAAATCCCGCGGCCTATTTCAGGCCACGCCGGACGGTGAAAGGTCCTGACTCTTGACTCTCTTGACTCTTATAAAATGCAACTTCTTGTTACAACGCTCTCATTTCACTGTCAGGGAGAAGGTCTCGGAATCTGAAAACCATGAGCTCCAGGTTCAGGAACACATTCTTCCCAACAACCGTTAGACTATTGAACGCTACAAATACCAAGTAAACTTCGAACTACGAACTGTCTTGGTTGCACTGGGGACTTCAAGGTTTTGTTTTGTTTTGCACTAAAATTGGGTTTTTATTTTGATCATTTGAAGTTCTTTTCATTGGTTTTATTATTATTATGTTATCTATTGAGTACTGTGTTTACGAACCTGTCGTGCTGCTCCAAGTAAGAATTTCATTGCTCCCTTTCAGTACATATAACAATGAAATACTCATGCCTCTTAATTTCAGAGGTGATTTGGAAAGTCTTGGAAACAAGCTGGCTTGAAATAAGAGTTACGGCTTTTTTTTTCTGGTTTGAGCAGTTCACTGATGATGATGCACCAGGCAACCGAATTGTGCATCAGGAATTTGATATTAGGAAAACGTCCATACACATGAGATGATGCAATAATTTTTTATGACTCAGCAATGAAGATCTTGAATAATCAGTCAAAGACAAATTTAAAAATCTGATAAAGATTTGGTGCCCAGTTGATTTGATGTCGGGTTTTGACAGAGTACTCTGGTGGTAGATCAAATTGAATCACTCACCCTTGATTATTACGTACACTTTATATTCCTCTGCATAGTTTGGAGTGATTTTCACAGAAGTCCACTCCTTGATGTTTATATCACTTTAGTTTAGTATAGTTTAGTTTAGAGATACAGTGCGGAAACAGGCCCTTCGGCCCACCGAGTCCGCACCGACCAGCGTCCCCGCACAATAACACACTAGGGACAATTTACACTAGTACCAAGCCAAGTAATCTACAATCGTATACATCGTTTGAGTGTGGGAGGAAACCGGGCAGAACGTACAAACTCTGTACAGACAGCACCCGTAGTCGGGATCGAAACCGGGTGTCTGGCACTGCACGCGCTGTAAGGCAGCAACTCTACCGCTATGCCACCGCGCCACCCTCGACTGCACCACCGTGCCACCCTACACTTGTGCAAATCTACAGCACTACCTAAACTGAATCTTCGAAGTGTCCTGCTTTTCCATTTTAAGAATTTAATTTGGGGTTTCCCAAACCAATGACGGTAACTATTGAGTGCGGATATCAGTGCTTTGCTGAGCTGTTGGAAGATCAGCGAGTCATCAGCCAGCGGTGGAACGCTGGATCAATAAATATTTTTAGCAGAAAACCTAACGCGTCCCTCAGCCACTTAACCCGTAGGAGTTTCACAGCTGACGGAAATGGAAGTGAATATACTGTGGGCCTATCGAGGAATAGAGCAAAGTTTATATATTTAAATATCTTTTAATTATAGATCCTCACAGATTCTACAACCAAATTTAATACAATTTGAACCACTGTACAATTCTGCCAAATTAGTACATTTCTAGTCCTTGGGATGAATGTTGAATCAGAAAATGATGCCGCAGTTGGAGTATGTATTAAATAACACTTACAATGCTTTGTTGATACTAGGAGTCCAGTTATTGATGGCAGAGGTCCATGATCCAGAAGGTAATACCTTCTCAGATTTCCTGGTGAGTCGGGAGGCCACTCAGCCTATCAAGTCTATGCAATCCCACCTGTCCCATTCCCTCACTTCCCTCTAACATGTTCTCTCACACACCATTCAACACCTCCTCCTCCTCCTCCGAATCTTCTGCCACCCACCTAACCTGGGGGCAATTCACAGTGACCAATTAAACTACGACCTCGCAGTTCTTAGTGATCTGGGAGGTCCACATGGTCACAGTCAGAATGTGGAAACACTACACAGAATGCACGGGAGATTAAGATTGAACCTGAGTTACTTGCGCTGTGAGGCAGCAGCACTACCCGCTGTGCAACTATGCACATGTAACTATGGTTAAAAAGCATGAAAGGGAAGTCCATAACAATTTGCCTCCTTTGAGCTGCTGTGGGGGATAGTCCCACGTAGATGTTGTTGCTTCAGTGGACAGTTGTGCCAGTGTCAAACCCATAAAACAATGCCAGGAAGACGGGACATTATCATCAGCAGCAGGGTAAAATAGAAGTGTTGTTCTATATACCAGGAGCCTTAGTACGTATCTCCACCCTTGCCCAGGTTTGCAGGGATTCTGTGCAATGTTAGCAATGAATGCTTATATGAAATCCCTCTCTGCTATTGTAATAAAGGAATTAGTCCTTAAAATATCTAAATTATATAATTATTAAATTACAGATCATGTAATTGCTTGGAATGCCCTGGTGGGATTTGAACCCCTGTCCCTGGATGGTTAGTCCAGGGCTCTCTGCTGCTCGCTCAGTAATTTAACTACGGCATTCTCATTCCCACGTGTGAGGGGAAGCTAGAAATGCACATGAAGGAGAGGGGAACAAAGGGTTGTGATGAATGTTTTAGACAAAGGAGCTTGCGAGAAACCCGTGCGTGGAAAAACACGGTGGCGCAAACTAGTCGGGACATATGAGCTCCTCTTCTCACCCAAAGGCAACAAACTGCAGATGCTGGAAATCTGAAATAAAAACACAAAATGTTGAAAACACTTGGCAGGCCAGGCAGCACCTGTAATAGAGGAGCAGTTCAGTGATTGCGGTTGAAGACCTTTCGTTAAGTATCAAGCGAGATTTCAATTGCAGAGAAGGGTGAGGAATGGAGAGTACCAAGGATGTGTTTATGAATGGGCGAAGACCTGAGAGATGAATGGGACACAAGGCTGAGAGAATGTGGGGAAGGGTTTTCTCATAAGTCTCACAGTGCCAGCAGTACGTCTTTTTCTCTCTGCGTGTTTATTCATTTCCTTCTATTTACAACCTCCTCCGGACATATAAACTATTGTTAACAAACCTGCACCACCCCTCTTAGTCCATGCCACCACCACTTGCATCATTTGGTCTCTCCCTCTCACAGATATTCCACTGGGGATAACAGAGCTGGTTATTGATGTCGGAAAGCAAGTTGATGTGCACGCTGCAGTCCGCATCAAGAGTACTGAAGTGGAGATGGTCAAGAGCTTCAAGTTCTGAAGACAACAATTTGACAGCAATCACCAACAATTCGTCCTGGACCATTCCTGGATCAACCACATTGAAGCCATGACCCAAGAAAGTGACCTCTACATTCTCAGAAGACTAAGGAAATTTGGCATGTCTCCAACGGCTCTTACCAACTTCTACAGATGCAGTGTAAAAAGCATGCGATAAAGACGCATCATGACTTGGTTTGGGAACAGATCTGCCCAGAACCACAAAAAATCCTAGATAGTTGTGGATGTAGCCCAGTCCATTACACAAATTAGCCACCTTCCCATCGACTCCATCGCGGTTTCATGAAAGTAGACAACATAATCAAGGACCATTTTCACCTGGCTCCTTCCCTCTTCTCCCCTCTCCCATTGGGCAGATGAATCAAAAGGCTTGAAAGCACATGCCACCAGATTCAGAACAAGTTTCTTCCCTGCTATTATCAGAGTACTGAATGGTCCTCACATGAGCTAGGGAGTAGTCCCGATCTTCAACCTACCTCATTGTGGACTTTGCATTTTGTTTTATCTGCACTTTTTTTTGTAACTATAACACTGCAATGCTGTAACACTATATTCTGCAACTGGTATTTTTCTCTTTGCCTGTCGTACTTGATTGTTCTCATGTATAGTGCAAGTTGACTGGATAGCGTGCAAACAAATCTTTTCACTGTTTCTCGGTACATATGACAATAATGAACTAATACCAATACCAGTAACAACCCTCCTCACTTCTCTGTAATTTAAAACAAGTCCATTTTCTAATCCTTACCAAAAACCACAAGTGCTGGAGGAACTCAGCAGGCCAGGCAGCGTCTGTGGAGGTGAAAAGGACAGATGACATTTTGGATCAGGACCTTTTGTCAGACATCATGTCGCTCCCCAGGTGTTGATTGACCTGCTGATTCCTCCAGCATTTTGTATTTTGCTCACGTTTACAGCTTCTGCAGGCTCTTGTGTTTTCTTCTAACGCTACCGGTTCAGTTGGAAGGGTATGAACCGAAAACGTTAACTATGTTCTTCTCCCACAGCCTGTCCTGTTGAGTAAATCCAGCGTCGTTGTTTTTGTCCATGCCTTCTTTTTGCTGTACATTTTTGTGTAATTCGCTACGAGAGAACCGAGAAAGCATTCACCAGAAGGACAGATGCCCAACACAATCAAAAATATCAAACTATTCATTTTGACTCTTGTTGAAGGGTAATAGAAACAGATACAAGGGCAACAGAAATACAATCTTTTACTCAAGCCAGCCTGCCTCTCCCCCCTCCCGCCCACTCCCCCATTCCCACTCCCCTCCCTCCATCAACTCCCCCCCCCCATTCCTTCCATATAATTTTGTACTGGTGAGTGACCACAGGATGTATTACTGGAGAGGTTCCCAGTTAATAATATCGCACAGTGTGATTTCAGCTTGCTTGAGTTGGAACGTACATTTAAAAATGAAATAGAATAAACTCTTTGCTGTTACAAATAATCTTGCCAGTTCTCTCCTGGGATGAAGGGGGGCAATTTTCAGGACCTGCTGGAAACTTGTGGCCTTGTATGACTGATTTTCACGCTGGTGAAGCCAAGTGCTCCCATGGCCACTTGAGCACCAGCCCCCAAACTTAAAGCTGGACACCCCTGACTGGGGGAGCAGTCTGACCCATCAGTAGGTCGGCCCGTCATACTTCATTTGTGAACAGACTGAAGGTTGTGTCGGTGCCTACGCTCCTCCTGGGCAGCAGTTCCAGTCCCTCGTGTGGGCCCAGCTCTCACATTCCCTCTCTCCAAACTCCCAACTCAGTACTGGGGTCGCTGCTTCTGTCGCCAATTCTCGCAAAGTCACGCGGAACCTCTCAAGACACTGTGCAGGGAAGGAAACAAACATCTCGTTTCTAGTGCACTTTTCAGAAAACATGGCACAGCCGATGGAGCCACTGCCTCACAGCTCCAGCAACCAGGGTTCAACCCTTACCTCAGGCGCTACCCGTGTGGAGTTTGCACGTACATCCTGCGGGTTCACTGGGTGCTCCAGTTCCCTCTGACGTCCTAATGCATGCAGGTTGGTAGGATCATTATCCATTGTAAGTTACTCCTGGTGTTCAGATGAGTGGTAGTATCCGGCGGGAGTGAATGGGGAAGTGGGGTGAATAAACTGGGATGAGGCAGGGTTAGTGTGGAAGGGTATTTAATGGTCAGTGCAGACTCATTAGACCAAGGGGTCTGTTTCTGTGCTTGTGGGATTCTATGACCATACTCAAAAGCATTTTGAAATGTTATTTTAATAGCATTGGAAAAGCAGCGAGCAATTTGCACACGAGAAGATCTAACGAACAGCAATGTGACATGGACAAAAAAGTCCATTTTGGCGATGGTAAATGGGTGATGAATTTAGGGCTGGACTATGGAAATGTTTCCCCTGCCTGACAATATGTTCACAGCTTCTTTTACAGGTTGGACAAACTTGGATTCTTCTCACTGGTGCATCGGAGGTTGAGAGGAGATCTAATAGAAGTATATAAAACCTAAGAGAGGCATAGACAGTGAGAACTTTTTTCCCAAGGTGGAAATGTCAAAGATCAGAGGACATGGCTTGAAGGTTGGAGGCGAAAAAATTAAAGGAGATGGATGGGGCAATTTTTTTTTTTCACAGGGAGTAATGGGAGCCTGGAGTCAGAGTTGGTGGTGAAAGCAGATACGATAGTGGCATTTAAGAGGCTTTAATAAATAGGCACATGGATATGCAGGGAATGGAGGAACATGGATCACATGCAGGCAAAAGAGATTAGTTTAACTAGGCAACATATTTGGCACAGACATTGCGGACTGAAGGGTCTGTTCCTTTGTTGTACTGTTTTATATTGTATATTCTATCTACCTGTGAGAATAGATAGGCCTCCATTTAATACCCCCTCTGTAAATTGGCCTCACCCACTGTGTAGTATCCCAGTCACTGCTGCACCTGAGGGTCAGCCTAGGCTTTCATGCTCAGTTCTCTGGAGCTGGAAGAATTCCACCATTGCTGTTAGCACACACCAAAAAGCTTTTCACTGTACCTCGGAACACGTGACAATAAACTGAACTGAAATGGAAACTGAAACTAGAATGAACCTGTCGGAAAGAGAGGAGGTAAATAACAATTGGTCGGAAGCCGGAGTTGCTATTTCTCGAACTTTCTGAGACCGGGAAGCAGAAGCGTCTGGTAATCATGTCTGTGAAGTTTAATCAATAAACTTCACCTGAGTTTGTGTGATGTGAATCTTTTGCTCAGTGTGAGGGCCTGATTGATTACTGAAGGCGGTATTGACAGCCGTAGGAAGTGCTAATACAATGACTTACACATTTTACACTTATTTTCCCGTGTTTCAACTTTAATTGTTCGGAAAGCAAAGTTTAAAAAAAAATTCTGATGTTA
Source organism: Rhinoraja longicauda (assembly GCF_053455715.1). Classification (NCBI taxonomy): domain Eukaryota; kingdom Metazoa; phylum Chordata; class Chondrichthyes; order Rajiformes; family Arhynchobatidae; genus Rhinoraja; species Rhinoraja longicauda. Next base: position 15,857,074 of record NC_135973.1, read on the forward strand.
CACTATCCTCCAAAATATAAGTTGACAATCATTTTGGTGATTCCATGCAATTATTTACATGTCATCTTGCCATTTGCTTCAATATAAAAATAAAGTGTGAAGGACTTAATACCAGGTTCGATATGAACACCGAAATTATATTGGCAGTGTCCAATTCTGACACATTTCAGCGATGACACTCCAATGCGATGAATAAGATCTTCATGACATGATCAAGAGCTCAACACTATCAAATTTCACTGTTAGTTTCCTCTTGTGGTTTCAAAGGTAATGCACCGTCTGTTGTGAAACTCACCATAGCAGTCAATGGCTCGATCCCTAAAACGTGCTCAGTTATTTGAGTTTGTTGAGACAAGTAATGAACCTTTCTCAAATCGGCTCAGTGTCCATTACAAGGGGCAGGTGGCGGAAGAGTGTGAAATTAAGGCAGGGTTATAACGTTCTGCTTCTGGAGCAGCTTCTTTCCCTACAACCATCAGGCATTAAACACTACACGCTCCAAATGAGCTGTGAATTATATAGACTTGGAGGCATTGCTTTTATCTTTGCATTATTATTGCTTGATTATCTATCTATCTATCTATCTATCTATCTATCTATCTATCTATCTATCTATCTATCTATCTATCTATCTATCTATCTATCTATCTATCTATCTATCTATCTATCTATCTATCTATCTATCTATCTATCTATCTATCTATCTATCTATCTATCTATCTATCTATCTATCTATCTATCTATCTATCTATCTATCTATCTATCTATCTATCTATCTATCTATCTATCTACCTGTCTGTCTGTCTGTCTGTCTGTCTGTCTGTCTGTCTGTCTGTCTGTCTGTCTGTCTGTCTGTCTGTCTGTCTGTCTGTCTGTCTGTCTGTCTGTCTATCTATCTATCTATCTATCTATCTATCTATCTATCTCCCATGGCTGTGCCTTTGATTTGGAGACAGTGGGGGGGTTGGGGGTCAAAGGAAATGTTGTTGAAGGGTTCCTACCAGAAACACCACACATCCCTTTTCTCCAAAGATGCTGCCTGACCCGCTGAGTTACTCCTGAACTTTGTGTCTGTTTCCTTTCATATAGGTCCATTATCAAGGTCAAATCCCACATTCATCTTTACTGTACCCATACATGCTGTGCATGGGTTTCTTCCTGTGCTGCTTCTCAGCAACCGTGCCATAATACACTGAACAGGAATCAGTGTCAATGGTTCCTTGCATCAGTCATAGGCCCATTGCTGATCTGATATTCTCTCACATTCCCTAAGGACACGGGGAGGAGGAGACCATTTGGCCCATTGAGTCGATGCTGGTTCTTACAGCACTCTCCCTTTCCTTCACTTATTTCCCCTGAAACCGATTCTCCCTCATATTCCCATCATCAGCTCCTTATTGTCTTGCTGCCCACCTAAACTAATAGCAAATTTACTGAAGCCAATTAACCGAGCAGGCAGCATATCTTCAGGAGGCTACGTTTGAGAGAGAACATTGGATACTGGAGCTGACATCTTCTCCAATCCAATGGCTTATATTTTTTCGCTGGTTGATGAAATAAAATGATGGGTGACTAAAGTGCATATGTAGTGGCAGTATGAGAGAGCAGCATTCATAGAGTGTGGGTATCATCTTGACATACATAACTGGTGAGGTAATGACACTTATTTCCTTATTGCTCCTTTGTGGAGGATTCTTGCTACAAGAGGTGATTCTTACCAGCCCCTAGTGGTTCTGGTGGACCTCCAGAATGCTTGATTTCTCCTGGTATCAATCTCAGGTATGATTGCTTCAATGTCTCTCTGAGAAAATGATGGAGCTTTCTCCCCCTCCTGTGCAGCCTCCTTCTCTCCCCCAAACCCACGAACACCCTCGAGCTTATGAATTCTTACTTAATGTGTGACCTCTTAGGTGGTACTTTATTGAATGCCCTCTTGAGATCCAAATACATCACATCCTTTGGCTCCCTTTGTTCGTTCTCAATATTCTCAAAGTACTTTGATAATTTTTCTATAAACTCTCTTTCCATTTCCATAAAACCCTGTGGATTTTGCACAATCATGTTATGTTTTCTTAAGTACTCTGATATCTCCTCCTTGACGTTGGATCCCAGCACTTTTCTTACGATTCATTTCGTTAACTTGCCTAAAGCCCGTTTTTCCTTCTTTTCATGACACGCTGCGCTTCAATTGCTCTTTACCTATCAGCTGTATTTTTTTTCAAAATCCAGGGAGTTTTGAAGACAAAAACCAACATGTCCGCTGTGCTGCAGTCACCTCTTGTTGAATCCAAAGATAAAGGGGATCATCTCCAGATTTCCCAGCCTTGGGCCCATTAGGATACCTGGTTCTTTTCCTCTAGTGATATTAATTGTTGTGAATTTCTTAATGGCTTTTCCCCTTTGGCTCCTGACTATTTTTGGACTGCTTTTAGTGTGTGATTGATTGTGAAGACAGATAAAAAAATATTTAATGTCTCTGTGTTTCTTTATTCTCCATTATTAATTCCCTTATCTCAGCTTCTAAGGGACCGATGTTTATTTTTTGCTGCTTTCTTCTTTGCCTAGCTGCAGAAATTCTGACAATCTGTTTTTATATTTCTTGCTAGATTGTGCTCGCATTCTATTTTTTCCATCCTTATCAATATTTTTAGTCAGCCCATTTATTTCTACATGGGCCACTGATTCATTTTTTCCTGTGATAAATGCTTTATCAAGTGATGGTATATCCCAAGGAAAGATCTTTCCAGCTCACTTAACTGTTAAGAAAGGATTCACAGTGCTTTTCAGCAGTTATAAAGTCATCGAATCATAGAGTCATTTAACATATTAACATTATTAACCTTTGCCCAACTCATCCACCCAACCAAGATGCCCAACTGCATTACATTAGTCCACTCCATCCCATAAACCTCTAAACCATTCCTATCCCTGTACTTGTCCTAATGCCTTATAAATGTTATTATTCTTCCCTAATTTCTGCATGAAAAGGTTGCCTCTCAGGTGCCCATTAAATCTCTTTCCTTTCACTTTAAACTCTGGTTGAAAATCTAGTTCTTGATTTCCCAACCTTGGGAAAAGGTCTGTGTGCATTCTCACTGTCTGTACCCCTCAAGATTTTATATAAGATCACTTCTCTGTAAGATCTTCTACATTCCAAAGAATAGAGCCCTAGCCTACCCAACCTATCCTTAAAAATCAGTCTCTCGAGTCCTGGCAACAGTTAAAGTAATTAGAAATGTCGGGCTAGTGAAAACTCAGAAATCAATCTTATCAAAGATTTGTATGTGTCCAATCCTATGCCAACTTTAACAGCTTCTACTCCTGGGGTCTTTTTGTGGTCTTTGCTGTGGCTTCCAATTTTACAATGAGCCTCTTATGAAAAAATGTCCCCTTCAGCTTAATATTCTCATCTCTGACCTCTCATGCCTTGAAATGAAAATGGAAGCAACATCTTGGCAGCTGAACATATATTGTCCATTTAACACTTTCATCCAGAGTTAAATCTCCTAATTGAATGGATGAATGAATGAGAGATCAGTTTATTAAATATGTACTTAATCTCATCCTTTTAAACAAAATGGCTGTTAGTCAGGTGGGAACCTCAGCATTGAGGATGGATAGAAAGATAGAATTATAATGCTCTTGTAAATTAACCAGGAATGTTATCATAAAGGCGGATTTAGATATAAATTGAAATAGTTGTTTTCTTGACCATGTTCTCAACTTCCTACTTATCACTAGGAAATGCTGGAAATATTCGGCAGATCAGGCAGCATTTAGGGAAAGAGAAACTGTTAGCACTTCAGGTTGAAGACTTTTGTGTAGGAAGGAACTGTAGATGCTGGTTTACTCCAAAGATAGATGTTGAAGTAACTCAACAGGTCAGGCAGCATCTCTGGAGAAAAGGAATAGGTCACGTTTCGGGACGAAACCCTTCTTCAGACTGAGATTCTGGGGAGAGGGAAACTTAAGGTATAAAAAGGTTCAGAACAAGTCAGAGCCGGCACCGACGACCAAGGAAAGGTGAAGCCCATTTCCCTCTTCCCTGAATCTCTGTCAGAAGAAGGGTTGAGACCCAAAACATTACCTATTCCTTTTCTCCAGAGATGCTGCTTGACCTGCTGAGTTACTGTAGCATTTTGTGTCTATCTTAGCTTGAAGACTTTTGTCAGATGCTGCCTCATCTGCCGAATACTTCCTATCACATTTACCAAGTTTCTTCCTAAAAACTAATTATAGTTCTGCCCCCAAGTACTGATTCAAGTGGGATATTTTCAACTTTTAATTAAAATCTACCTATAATCTCACAAAAGCAAAAATGTAGCAATATCGGGTAAATGACAGCTAACACACCCGGTCTCAGATCTGGATTCAACCCAAACTTCCAGTGCTCTGTTTGTCCAGTCTGCACGCCCTCCCTGAGACCGCATGGAGCTCCTCCAGGTCCTGTGGTTTCCACTCACATGCCAAAGACATGCAGGTCAGTGGGTTAATTGGCACCCAGGATGGGTCATCCGAGATGTAAGTGGCCAGGAATTTGAAACTGCTAACTCTCCGCAACCGCAGAACCACCAATGAAAACTGGCACATGGTCAAAGGCTTCCCCTTTCTGAAGTTAACAATTAATTCCTTGGTTTTGTTGATGTTCAGTAATGGGTAGTTGTTGCAGCACCACTCAATGTTGGGTTAGTACAAATGAGTGGTTAATCGCGCAGACTAATTGGGCCGAAGGGAATATTTTCATGCTGTATGTTTTAATATGATTCTATTAAAACAGCACCTCACTGAAATACTTAGCCAGTCAGTCACCACCTATGGAATGAGAAGGGCAAATAATGTTTCAGTTCAAACCATTCATCAGAACTGGGAACAATGCGAGAGAGAATAGGATTAAGGTGCAGAGAAAGGGCAAAAGAGAATAAAAAGACCGATAAATGCGTGGGAGTGACAAAATGGATGATTGCGCGAGGTAAGAGGGCCACCACAGAGGCACCGAGGCGCAGCTAGTAGAGCTGCTGCTTCACTGCTCAGGCAACACAACCTTGAACCTAACCTCGGGTGCTGTCTGTGTGGAGTTTGCAGGTTTCCCCTGTGACCGTGTGGATTTCTTCCTGGTTTCTTGCCACTTCTCAAAGTTTATTGGTTTATTGGCCACGGTGGGCTGAGTGTATCGGTGAATGGTGGGATCTGGGGGAATTAATGGGATAATGGGGAGAATAAATGGGTTCGGGTGCGACTCGTGTGAAAATGGTGTGTGATGGGTGGTGCAGGCTCGATGGGCATGCTTCCCTGTGTATCTCTCGCTGAAAAGATGATGATGGATTAAGCAATGCGACAAGCGATCTGCCGGGAGGAGATATAAATAGAGTAAGTGGAATAATTATCTGAAATTATGAGAGTGCAGTTGGATGAAAACTGGAAAATTAAAATAAAAATATTAATCATGCTGATTATCTGAAAAGTCTGGAAGATTACAGCATGCCCAGTCAGAAGATAGGCACGTGGATATGTAGGGCATGGAGGGATATGGATTATGTGCAGTAAGATAAGAGGTGGTCTTGGCATCGTACTTTGCTGTGTTGTTCTATGTTCTAGGATGTTTGGGCGGTACGGTAGCGCAGCTTTACGGTAGAGTTGCTGCTTTACAGCGAATGCAGCGCCGGAGACTCAGGTTCGATCCTGACTACGGGGGCTGCACTGTAAGGAGTTTGTACGTTCTCCCCGTGACCTGCGTGGGTTTTCTCCGAGATCTTCGGTTTCCTCCCACACTCCAAAGACGTACAGATTTGTAGGTTAATTGGCTGGGTAAATGTAAAAATTGTTCCTAGTGGGTGTAAGATAGTGTTAATGTGCGGGGATCACTGGGCGGCACGGACTTGGAGGGCCGAAAAGGCCTGTTTCCGGCTGTATATATATGATATGATATGATGATGAGCTCGGACTGCTTTAGTTTAAGTTTAGCCGTGGAAATATGGTATGGACGTTAATGACTGAGAGATTAGAGTGGGAGGGTGAAAATAAGAATGAACATGATAGGCAACTGGAAACATAGGCTCAGCATCCCACCTGAGGTTGTACCAGGAAATGGGATGGGTGGAAATGGCAGAACAATGGCATACGTTGAACATGGGTAGATTGTAGTCTTCTTGGAATGAAGTTGTCGAGTGGACGTGAATGGGGTAAAGCTTAGGCTAAAGCTAACCAAAACTGGATGGTGAACAATGTAGAAAGTTGGTGGTCTGCATATTAATAAATGCAAAGCACGACGTGCTGCATTAACACAGCGGGTCAGGCAGCACCTGTTGGAGGACATGGATAGGCAACATTTTAGTCTTCTTCGGTCTGCTCAAGATTCCAGCATTTGCAGATCCTTGTGACTCTACTCATCGATGCATTTGTCTTACAGCCTCATGCACCCGGTTGGGGTTCACCCTATTGATGCTGATGCTTCTGCATTGTGCAGGTTATTCCTTCCAATGCCTGGAAACAGGGGAGTTCTCACCATGATTTAGCTCACACAGTCATTGACAAAACAAACAAATAAAACGCAAGCATCATAAATCTGGTGACCATTTTTCCCCCACAGCTATTTGTTGTCGGAGTCCTTTCGAGAACTAAAAAGAATGTTTATTTTCTATTATACTGATGTGGTTATCTTAGAACACGAGAACACAAGAAAAAAAGAGCAGAAGTAGGCCACCAGACTCTGCAAGCTTGTCCCTCCATTCAATATGATCATGGCAATATGATCAATACTGGCCTCAAGTAGTCTTCTGTGCCAGTTCCCCATAGGTCTCAATTCCTCAATTCTTTAGACATAGATCAATCTCCACCTTAACTTTATCTTATGATCTAGCCTCCACCATCCTCTGGGGCAGAGAATCACAACTATTTACCATCGTCTGAGAGAAGACATTCCCTTCTACCTCAGTTTTACACGTTCCTTATCTTGTCATCTTGATCGAGACTCTCACAATCGTGAAAAGATTCCAACATTTACCCTCTCAAGCTTCCTTGGAATCGTGTGTGTTGAAAATATTGAATAAGGTCACCCCTCATTCTTCTAAACTCCAAGGAATACTCAGGAACTGTCTAGCCTTTCTTCATAGAACATCCATCCCATCCCAGGAATTATTCAGCTATAATTACCCAACTGTCCCAGAATGTCCCTGTTTCTAAACTTGATGCTCTTCATAACAAAGGCCAAAGTGCTATTTGCAGAAGGTCAGTGTCACGCAAGATGCCAATCTCATAGTAGTTAGCAAATGATTCAGAATCTTGCAGTTTATTAGCGCGGTGACCTTTAATGAAGAACTAATACAATAAGCAAATCACCGTAAGAGAAAATAACACAATGTTATTTTTACCGTTGACGGACCACAAAGTGCTGGAGTAACTCAAAGGGTCAGGCGCATCTGTGGAGGACGTGAATAGGTGACATTTTGGTTCGGGACTCGTCCTCAGATTGATTGTAGTAGGGGAGAGAAAGCTAGAAAGAGGTGGGGTGGGGGTGACAAATACCAGCAAGCAATAGGTAGATAGAGATGAGAGGGAATGATTGGTAGATGGGCGAACAAAAGCAAGAGTTGAAAATGGGACAAATGGATGACAAAAGGAGATAAAAAGGTATCAGATAAGGAAATGAGGAATGAAAGAGGAGTGGAATGTAAAGGCAGAGAGGAGGAACATAGGTGGAAGGGGACCTGGTGAGGGATTGGGAGATGTGGGATAATCAATGCTCATCAGGGGATAGGAGGCACAGGAAAGAAAGTTTCCATGATTTGAACGGATTTTAGGTTAATTGGCCTCTGGAAATTCCCCAAGTGTGTAAATTGTCAAATGCAAAGTGGGATAGCGTAGAATTTGTGTGAACAGGTGATCGATGATCAGCGTGACCTGTTTCCATGCTGTATCAAATTAATCAATCAATCAGAAGGGGAAAAAGGGAGGTGTTACCTAAAATTGGAAAGTGCAATGTTCATACAGTTGGGTTGTAAGCTACCCAAGAGGAATATCAGGTGCTTTTTCTCCAGTTTGCGTGGTCTCACTCTGGCAATGGTGGAGGCATAGGATAGAAAGCTCGTTGTAGGGATGGGAAGTGGAGTTAAAATTGATGGCAACCGGGAGATCCAACAGGCCTTGGTGGACCGATGCAAGTGTTCGGCAAAACGGTTGCTTGGTCTACACTCGGTCCTGCCGATGTAAAGGAGGCCAAAGAGGGAACACTGAATGCAGTAGATGAGGTTAGAGGAGGTGCATGTGAACCTCTGTCTCATCTGGAAGGGCTCCTGGGGTCCATGGATGGAGGTGAGGGAGGAGGTGTTGGTACAGGTGTGACATCTCCTGTGGTTACAGGGGCAAGTACCTGTGGAGGTAGTGGTTTGGGTGAGAAAGGGTGAGTAAACCAAGGAGTTGCAGAGGGACTAGCCTCAACGGAAGGTGGAATTAATGGGGACGGGAAGATGTTATTAGTGGTGACTCCTGTTGCAGGTAGTGGAAATGTCGGAGAATGAAGTGCGGCTGGTGGAGTGAGTGGTGTGGACCAGGGGAACTCTATCCTTGTTCCATCTGGGCAGATGGGGAGCAGGAGCAGAACTGCAGGACACGGAGGAGATGTGGGTGAGAGATCCATCCACAAAAGTAGGGGGGAACCCATGATTACTAAAGAAAGAGGACAACTCAGGACTGGATTGGAAAGCTTCATCCTCGTAACAGACGCAGCGAAGGCGGATAAATTGAGAGATGGGGTGGGCTTGCTTGTAGATAGGGTGGGAGGAGGTGGAGTCAGATAACTGTGGGAGTCAGTGGACTTATAGTAGACATCAGTCAACAGTCAGGCCCTGTGATAGAGACAAAGAGATGGTGAAAGGGGTGAAGGCAAGGTGGAAGTTACTGCTAAAGGTGATGAAATCAATGAGGTCTGCAAGAAGACTGGAGCCAGCCCCAATGCAGTTATTGATGTAGCAGAGAAAGAGCTGGGGGATGGTACCAGTTCATGTTTGGAACAAGGACTATTTGACATCACCAGCAAAAAGGCAGCATAGCTGGGGGCCATGTGAATGCCCACGGCCGCACCTTTAACTGGAAGAAAGTGAGAGGAGTCAAAAGAGAATTTGTTGAGGGTGAGGACAAATTCTGCCTTGTGGAGAAGAGTTGTAGTAGAGGGATACCGATTGGGCCTCTGTTCTGAGGGCGCTGAGATCTTCCTGGTGGGGAGCGGAGGTGTAAAGGGACAGGATCTCCGGGGAATTTAAAGGTATTGAAGTGTTGAAGAGTTCTCTCGGATGTAGGGTGGAGGGGACTGGACAAGGGGGGACAATATGAAATCGAGGTATTTGGAGATGAGTTTGGTGGGGCAGGAGCAAGAAGAAACAATAGGTTTGCTAGGGCAGTCATGCTTGTGGATTTTGGAAAGGAGATAGAAAACAAACAGTGGGGGGTGGGGAAATATAAGGTTGGAGGCTGTGGAGGGGAGATCACCAGGTGCGATGAGATCAGGAGATGGTAGCTTGGTGTACGTTCATGAAGTCATGGTCAAGGCTCAGTGTGAGGAGGCCTCTGGTCTCAACATAATAAAGGTCAGCCTGCCAGACTACAACGGCACCTCCCTTGTTGGCGGGTTTGACAACAATATTGGAATTGTTATCTGCGCAAGTGTCCAGCATCTGTAGTTCCTTGTGCCTCTTGTTTGTAACGCTACCAGTTTGGGTCAGGAAGGCAGTAATTACTGTGAATTCTCAGAGATCCGATGCTGATTCAGCTACGTCCATGATGCAACAAATCATCGCTTGTGGAAAAGTGGAGTTATGTGACCTGACATTGGTACAGAAGGCTATGCTGGTTCGTCAAGTGGAGCATCCATGGATTAGCTCAGATGGATCATTGGAACAGGTCCATTGTCAATAGAATTGTGCCAATATGGTGTTTGCTGATTGTATCAGATGGGGCTTCCCTAAATTGGAGCATAATACCCATTGAATTTCATCCATCCAGCAGTGAATTATGTTGGGAGTCCACTAACACATGGGCAATTATTGTAACCATTTTCCAAATAGTGTTATTCCACAATGGTTGATGAGATCATTTCACGAGTTTGGTGATGTTTGTTGAAGGGAAACATTGGAAGGCCACTTGGTAAACTGCCAATCTTTGACTAAAGCCAAGGGAACTCTAATGTCCATCCAATCAGATGGACAAACTCTGCTTAATATTTCACCTCAATGGAAACAATAAATAGGTTCAGAAAACATGCATTTGCACCATGCCTTTCATAATACCAGAGTGTCTCCCTAATACTTAACAGCCAGTGGAGGATCCCTGAAGCTTAGCCACTTCAGTTACACAGGAAACAACAGCACACAGTAGCTGCATCAGTGTAAAGATGACCAGATAGGTATTGGTTGGGAATTGAATATTGACTAGAACACCTGGGATCTTCTCTGAGTCCATGATGTTAGACTTTGACATTTGCTTGACAGGGTTGAATAAAACTCCAGTTTAATGTCCTCCAAAATGCAGTGCATCGTTCCCTCAGTAATGGCTAGTTTGTAGTGCACCTGCCTCTGTAGTGGAACTCGAATCCATGATTTTCTTTCATTCAGGGTCCACTGCTGTTCCATGTGCTAAACAGATCCAATGAATAGAAAAACCCCCCAACATATACTCCATGTGAGAGTCGGGGCAGAGCACCAAATTTTCTCTTCTTCAGTTCCCTGATGTAAAATGCAATGGTAGCAGCTTTTTAGTGCTTGATAAATGTAGTACTGGGTTGGAGGGTAAATTGATGGTGTAATCTACTTCTGCTGACCTTCCTTTACAATGATGCTGTGCTGAGATGATGAGATGGCGAGAAGAAGCCTGCGTTATCTGGATCAACGCTCAACATCAGAACTGGACCACACACAAGTTTTCAGTATCATTTGATGCTGAATGCAATACTTAACCTCCAGGCCTGCAGGGGATCGCGTGGCTATAAATGTGTCACTGACGAGATTAAGGGGTTTCTCTTTTGTCTGTTCACTTTGTCTACCTCCGCAGGTGCTGAAAACTTACCTGGATTAAAATGATGCAGTTATCTGAGAATAGGAACACAAGAACACAGCAAAACGGGAGCAGGAAAAGGCCACCATACCTCTCAAGCTGAGGCCATAATGAAAAGTGGCATCAATGTACCTGTAGGCAGAAATGGAGGTGGGGTTTACAGTGCCAAGGGCAAGGTTTATCATGCTCCCATACTCCAGTTATCTATAAAGATGTTTCTACATCCCACCTTTTATTGCCTTTCAATATCTTTATTTTTACATTCATGTCTCTGATTTCAATCTCGGTCCATAGCCTTACCCTCTCTCTACCTTCAATCTTATCCAGTCCGACAACCCTCTGAAGACTCTGCTATTCTCTTATGGTAACCTTCAGCGTATCCTCAATATCCTCTGCTCATTGCTCGTTGCTTCCAGTACCTGGTCATTAGCTCTGCACATTCCCCCAATCTCCCAGTTTCCCCATTAAATATCTTAGGTTCTCTTTCCTTTTTCATCTACATAAGCGAGAATCCCTCTGAAATGTGTATAGCCTGGAGAAGCGGAATATTCCACATTTGGGAGACTCAAAGAAAATCGTGGAAGATTTGGAGAATGCATATATGAAGATGCTGTCAACACCGGCAGATGCGTTAGGAGTTTGAGGACACAACTTTAAGGCATGTAAGAAAATAACTGCAGACACTGGTACAAATCGAAGGCATTTATTTCACAAAATGCTGGAGTAACTCAGCAGGTCAGGCAGCATCCCTGGAGAGAAAGAATGGGTGACGTTTCGGGTCGAGACCCTTCTTCAGACTTTAAGGCATGTGGTAATTAAAAACAGAGGTAAGATTTCTCCAAGATGGCTTGTTGCAATCTGGCACACATCTTGAAACTGTAGCAGATACAATTTCAAAAGGGTAGTTTAGTTTAATTTAGTTTAGAGATACAGCACAGAAACAGGCCTTTCGGCCCACCGAGCCTGCACCAACCAGCGATGCCGCACACTAATACCATCCTACACACAATAGGGACAATTTTACATTTGTACCGAGCCAATTAACCTGCAATTCTGTCTTTGGAGTGTGGGAGGAAACCAAAGATCTCAGAGAAAACCCACGCAGGTCACGGGGAGAACATACAAAGCCCAAACAGGCAAGCACCCGTAATCAGGATTGAACCCGGGTCTCTGGCGTTGGAAGGCAGTAGCTCTACCGCTACGCCACCATGCCACCCAATGGGGGTAGGGGATTAGTAATAGGTGGATAATAATATAATAGTTAATAATAATTAATAATAGGTGGAAAGATTTACAGAGTTATGCTACAGAAAAGTAAAGTTGGAGTGATTGTCGACTGGGTTGGTGAGGTAGAATGCTCTCCTTCTCACTCCTGTATCATTCTTAGATGTTCCTTCCAGCTTCTCTTTTAACCACGAATTTGATTGCACACCCTGACATATCCTCTCATGTCTCAGTCTCAAGTCTTGCTTGCCAACTGTCCTGAGATCTGCTGCTTAACCATATCAACGGCACTCGACCAGTGCAAGGTGTTGTTGGTCTAAGGTGGGAATAAGACTACCGGTCGATCGGATTCAGGAAATGACACATTTAACAACAGCAGATGAGGACGGAGATGAGGAAGAACTTTTTCAGTCAGAGAGTGGTGGAATTCTCTGCCTCAGAAGGCAGTGGAGGCCAGTTCGTTGGATGCTTTCAAGAGAGAGCTGGATAGAGCTCTTAAGGATAGCGGAGTGAGGGGGTATGGGGAGAAGGCAGGAACGGGGTACTGATTGAGAGTGATCAGCCATGATCGCATTGAATGGCGGTGCTGGCTCGAAGGGCTGAATGGCCTCCTCCTGCACCTATTGTCTATTGTCTATTGTCTATTGACAGGTGGACATGTGGGGGGTGGTGGCAGGAGGTCCCGAAACGAGGCAGAGATTCCTGAGATGAGCTCTACGGTTCAGGTAACCTGGAGCAGTGAACGAACAGGCCAGGATGAGAGAGGAGTTGAAGTTGAGACAGAACACTCAGCTGGGCAAGGGGGATGCTGAGGAACGCAAGAAAAGAAATAGCTTCAAATTTTAAATAAAGTGCTGCTGTTCAGAACAGATATCAGCAGAGGGAAAAAAAACTGTGTGAACACAGGATACTTATAATCTCCAGAGCCCCTTGACGTCAAGCAGTACTATTTTAGGAAACGTGTTGTGAGTGGCCCAATATTTAATATAAAGATTTTCAGTCAAATAATGGGAAAAAAGAAACAACCAATTCTACGGTGTCTGAATGCGTAGTGTTGGTTCATTTCTGGTGAAATTAGCCATTCATCAGGACTATTTGCAGTTGAAGTGAAATATATCACATTTATTTCAACAGAGCGGCATCACAACAGTTAATACATGTTCCTCACAGATTACTGGCTCCTGGTTGGAGTCCAAGGTTTCCCTGACAATTGAATTTAATAGAAACACTCATAGTGAGTTCCATAACTATCTGGAAACCTGCTGTGCTTAGAGGGTAGAAAAATATTTCACTTACAGGAAGAAAAATGAAATGAAATATAGGCCTCATCCAGCCCCAGGTCGAGCAGCTGCTCTAACCTTGTAACTAGCTCTCCTGCAGTCAATTGAGCAGAGGCTTACCGTCGACAGGCGGGTGACCCGAAAACAAACCCTCGTGCTATTGGGACGGAGGTTATTCATGGCCACAGCCCCAAAATGCTTGACATGCCAAGATGTACTTGAAGTGGTGATTCTGCCATGTTGAAGCAAGAGAGGCAGCCTTTTTTTTTTAAAGCATTGCAACTTCTCACAGTCAGCAGTGTGGTAAATGACCTGCATTTTAGTAGGTCGGGTGGGTAACAAATACCGATACGCCAGGGGCTCCCTGCTGTCCTTCAGGACTTGGCACCGCAGGATTGATAACATTCACCTGGGAGGTCCATTGAAGATCTCATGTGAAGGAAGGCATGGCCGGCAGAGAGGCACTCTCTCAATGCTGCGCGACTGGTGCCAAAAGAAGGAGTGGCGCTGGAGGAACTCAGCAGGTCAGGCATCATCTGGGGAATGAAATGGACAGTCGATGTATTAGGTTGCGACCCTTCATCTGGACTGAAAGGGGATGTAGCCAGGATAAAGAGGTGGGGGTAGGGGTGGGGAAAGGTGTATCTAGATGAGGAGGGGTTAATTGGCAGATATGAATTGGGCGGGGAGGGACGTGTGGAGATAGTGACAAAAGCTGACAGGTGACGTGGTGAACAAAGGGGTGCAGATTGAGGAATCGGATAAGACAGGAAGGTGAAGAGTGGAGCTGAATAGGGAGGGATGGTGGCAGATGGGAACAACAGAGGGAATAGTGGGGTGAGCGGTAGGGGTTGGGGTAAGGGATCAAATGGAAGGAATTAGTAGGTTGTAGACTACCCAAAGGAACATGAGGTGCTGTGCCTCTAGTTTGCGTTTGGCCGCACAGTGGGAAGTGGAGGAGGCTGACGACAGATAGGTCAGGAAGGGAGTGGGAAGGGGAATTAAAATGGCCAGCAACTGAGCAATCCAGATAGAACTATTAACTTGCCTTCCCAACTAACTCTCCTCCACCACTCAACCCTCACGTGAAATGCCGACCTGTGCCAAGGTTGAAATTCTTCTTCCAAGCTTTTTATCACGTTCCCAATGCATCTGATGGCTTTTGTATTACTCCACTTTGTTTATCTCATTCTTGTTTTGCAAGGACAGTGTGAGTAGATTATCAGCGTGCTGTAGGGAATATCTTTGTTTGGAATGTGTGAATAGAGAGATGCTCTTGCTACAGAAATTATATTCATGAGATCTTCCCACTGGCGAATTGAACAAGGAATCACATTTGTTGGCATAGCTTATATATCAACTTTGCTCTTCCACGTTATCCCTATGGTCCCTTTAGTTACTTAGTACCCGCAAATCTCCACTCAATCTTGAGTATTGATTATCTGTTGTCTACTGGAAGTGAAACTTATAAAGATCCACAGCAATCTTTTTGCTGAAAGTTTTCAAAATCGCAGACCTGAACAGTCACCTCCTTATCCTGAAGCTCTGGCCTCCAGTGACAAACGTTTACATTTTTCAAAGAGATCTCTAATTATTTTTGTAATCCCCCAAGCAATCTCTTTCCTCAAAGAACCACCCTAACTTTCCAGGAATAAATCTAATGAATGCATGCTTCATAGCCTCCAAATCAAGTGTGTCCTTCACCAGGTAAGGTGCCCTAAGTGATACACAGTGCTCAACATGCAGCTCCACTACATAGTTGCCATCGGAGAAAGACATCTTCACTCTTGCTCCAACGTGCTTTTAACAAAGATTAATATTTAATTCATCTTAAATGGAAAACCTACATGTTAATCCTTTGTTGTTTGTATGGGAGGATCTATCGATCCCTCTGAATACGAACATTTACTAGTCTCTCATCTTCTGAAAACCATTCTGGGTCCTGTCAAACCAGATAAGTCATAGAGTCACAGCATAGGAACAGGCCCTTCGGCCCAACTTGCCCATGCCGACCAAGATGCCCCATCTACACTAGTCCCATCTGCCTGTGTTTAGCTCATATCTCTCTAAACCCTCTCTATCCACGTACCTTTCCAAATGTTCTTTAAATGTTGTTATAGAACCTGTCTCAACCACCTCTTCTAGAAGATCTTTTCATGTGCACGCCACCTTCTGTGTGAAAAAGATACCCCTCAGGTTCCTATTAAATCTTTGCCCTCCCTCCTTAAACCAAGTTCACACTTCCACCAAATTCTATTCAATCGGCCACCACTTAGTCCATTCTTTTAACTTGCCTTCCCAGCTAACTCTGTTCCACCAAAAGGCTTCAGAAAATAACTTGGTCTCCTCCTCGGATAATGATTGTAGTTAATTGAGGTTCAAGTAGTGAATCCTCTGCCATTCAACTAGGTGCATTTCCCAACATTTTCTCCCTATTCTTTCTCTCTGTCAGTTGCCCTCAAACTGTGTTAACATCTGAACTCTAATTCTACAAACTCTGATCATCAGTAGCAACCTCGATGCCTTCAAAAAATCTAAAATATACTCATTCCTCTTATTGACCCTGGTAGACATTCTCTCAAGAAACTAATAGATTCAGTATTAGTCTGAACTAATACTAAGCAGGGAAATGCAGTCCACTTATTTTGTAATTTTCCACCTGCTACATCCTTCATACAAGATTCCAGCAATTCCGCTGTTACTAAAGTCAAGTCAACTGAATGATAGTACCCACTTGTGTAGGAAGGAACTACAGATGCTGGGTTTAAACCGAACATAGACACAAAAAGCTGGAGTAACTCAGCGGGACAGGCAGCATCTCTGGAGAGAAGGAATGGGTGATGTTTCGGGTCAAGACCCTTCTTCAGTCAGATAGTATCCCACTTTTTCTCCTCTTTCTTTGAATAGAAGGGTTATGTTGCTCCCTTCTACGGCCACTTCATTTATCTCGGGAATTCGAAATAGTTAAAACCATTGCATTCATTTTCCCTGCAAGCAACTCCTGTAAAATCCTGTAAGCCATCAGGTGTGGGGCACTCGATAGCTTTAAATGCCCCAAATTTCCCTAATATTTTCTCTTTAACTACATTAAGTTCCGCAATCACATTGGACACTAATTGGTTCCTTTACATGCTGTTCTAAGAGACTGCATTCCATAAACTACATCTCTAAGTTAATTCTGCCAAATTGGCTTGACCTCTACGTTGCCCATGATTATTGCATTATACTTGTAACACGCTCCTCTAATTTCCCAATTTAAATCTGTCCAATAGTGCTTACTGTTGTTAGACAGCCAAGAAACTGCTCCCACTCTCTTTACCGCACTTTGTTATTTTATTGCTCAACATCCGGATATCCTTTGTTGTTAAACCCGTTCTTTACTACCAGCCTGCCCTGTCTCTTTTCCACATTGTCCTTCTTTTCCAAAAGCTACAGAGACCAAAGTATTTTGTCTCTACCAACCTCTAATTGCCAGCCTGCAATTTTGGTTAGACACAAAAAGCTGGAGTAACTCAGCAGGTGAGGTAGCATCTCTGGAGAAAAGGAATAGGTGAGATTTCAGGTCGAAACCCTTCATCAATCTAATGAAGGGTCTTGACCTGAAACAACACCTATTCCTTTTTTTCCAGAGATGCTGCCTGACTCCCTGAGTTACTCTAGCATTTTGTGTCTATCTTCGGGGCAAGCCAGCATCTACAGTTCCTTTCTACAAATTTTGTCTGCTTCACTGTGAAATCTCGCAAGGTATGCCAACTTTGAAGAAGTCCTCCTCCTCTCTCTGATGTGAGTTCTGCAACACTCTCTCTCACCGCTCCCCCCCCCCCCCCCCCCCCCTGTGATTCCTCCTGAAAAGACTCTCAGTCTGATGAAGGGCCTCGATCCAAGATGTCACCTATTCCTTTTCTCCAGAGATGCTGCCTGACCCATTGAGTTACTCCAGTATTTTGTGTCTGCCTTCAGTGCAAGCCAGCATCTGCAGTTCCTTCTGACGTATTTTGACTGTAATTTTGGCTGTTAGGTCAAGTGTAGCTTTCACTCTTTCAGTCATTAAATCATCTATTTGATTACATTTGCTTACTGCATTCAGATAGAACACATCTACTTTAAAATCTGACTATGCACAGTCAATGTCTAATGCCCGTAACAAACCTGCCAGATTCCGATTAGCGATGTGCGATCGTCGGTGGGGAGGTCTGGCAGGCTACTTGATCGGTTGAAGTATCGTTGCTGAAAACAGAAGATATTAAAGGAGCTACAACAGCAAACACGTGAAAAATAACAAGGAGCAAATGAGAGTCAGAAACCTTTTCCCAGGGTGAAAATGTCAAAATAATAGAGGGCACAGTTTTAAGATCAGAGGGTGGGAAGCTGAAAGGAGATGAGCTGGGCAAGTCTTTTACACAGAGTTTGGTGGGCACCCGGAGTGTAAGTGTCAGAGTGGAAGGAGATACGATAGCTGCATTTAAGTGACGTTTAGATTGGGACATGAATATGAAAGGAATGGAGGGATATGGATTACATACAGGCAGAAGGGATTCGTTTAATTTGGCATCATAGAAACATAGAAACATAGAAAATAGGTGAAGGAGTAGGCCATTCGGCCCTTCGAGCCTGCACCGCCATTCAATATGATCATGGCTGATCATCCAGCTCAGTAGCCTGTACCTGCCTTCTCTCCATACCCCCCTGATCCCTTTAGCAAAAAGGGCCACATCTAACTCCCTCTTAAATATAGCCAATGAACTGGCCTCAACTACCTTCTGTGGCAGAGAATTCCACAGACTCACCACTCTCTGTGTGAAGAAATGTTTTCTCATCTCGGTCCTAAAAGACTTCCCCCTTATCCTTAAGCTGTGACCCCTGGTTCTGGACTCCCCCAACATCGGGAACAATCTTCCCGCATCTAGCCTCTCCAACCCCTTAAGAATTTTATATGTTTCTATAAGATCCCCCCTCAGTCTTCTAAATTCCAGCGAGTACAAGCCTAGTCTATCCAGTCTTTCCTCATATGAAAGTCCCGCCATCCCAGGGATCAACCTGGTGAACCTTCTCTGTACTCCCTCTAAGGCAAGAACGTCTTTCCTCAGGTTAGGGGACCAAAACTGCACACAATACTCCAGGTGCGGTCTCACCAAGGCCCTGTACAACTGCAGCAGAACCTCCCTGCTCCTATACTCAAATCCTCTTGCTATGAATGCCAACATACCATTCGCTTTCTTCACTGCCTGCTGCACCTGCATGCTTGTTCATGTTCATGTTCATCACAGACATCAAGGGCTGAGGTCCTATTCCTGTGCTGTTCTATGCATAAACTTTAAGAGAAGTCCATATTTTCTTCTCTGGAAAATAAATACGGTGGTGCACATTCTCTCCAATCAGCTTCCCTTCATTGGAAAGACTGATGTAATGGCAGTTTCCATACCTTCTCAAAGTCCAACTTCGATGGCCATTGCTGCTCGGGGATGTGGTGGAGGTGTAGCTTACGCACACACCACACTCTGAGATAACAAAAACGAATTTTCCAAACGCTGTTTCTTGATTAATTGGTCTTTATTAAAGTAGCACAAATCAAAAGAATAATTCATAACTTTTCGTTCTTATCAACTGTTTCTTCTTCAAACAATACAGTCGAGACCGTGTGGTCGTTACCATGTGGTCGTGGTAAAAAACTGTATTCTCTCCATCCCCCGAGACTAAACTGACCTCTAATCTCTGAGGCTACAGAAGCCTCCTCAGATGTAGACACTCCCCATTACGTATCAAATCACACCCACAAGCATGCAAAAAAGACAAAAACTAGAAATATTAAACATGGCCATAATATAATGACAGTAACTAATTTAAGCGTAAATGGCTCCTACAACTGAACCAGTTGGAGTTCATTTATTTCAGCAGTCTATTTGGATGGGGTGGGGTGGGGTGGGGTGGGGTGAAAGGATGGTGGAGTGACAGTGGAGTGTTACAATATTATGAAATGGTTAATTGATGACTGGAAGATGGTCCTCTAGAAATCCAACATGACAGTCAGGAGACATTTCTTCACCTAAATAACTCACAACCATGTTAATAGAACCACATAAAATTGTTTAAGAATAAGCTGCATATTTCCATAGAAAGTCATTCAGTCCATCAGGTCTATGCTGGTTCACAGAGCAATCCTCTTCGCCTATTAATTCCCCCTGTATTCCTTCCCCCATTCTCATCAATATGAATACCAGCTTGACCATCAGCCTGAACAAGACGAACGTCCTGGGACTGGATACAGAGGCACCGCCTGTCATCACCATCGACGACTACGAACTCGATGCCGTCCATCAGTTCACGTACCTCGGCTCCACCATCACCGACAACCTCTCCTCGGACACAGAGATTGACCAGAGGAACGGGAAGGCAGCTACAACTCTCGCTCGCCTCACAACTCGAGTGTGGACCAATCCAAAGCTGACAGTGAAGACAAAGATAGCAGTCTACAACGCCTGTGTCAACAGCACGCTGCTGTATGGCAGTGAGACATGGACTACATATACCAGACTGGAGAGAAGACTCAACACCTTCCACCTTAGAAGCATCCGCTGTATCCTGGGTATATCCTGGCAAGACAGAGTGTCCAACACCAACGTTCTGTCTCGCGCTGGCCTTCCGAGTATGTCCATTCTACTCAGGCAGCACAGGCTGTGGTGGCTGGGCCATGTCCACCGCACGGAGGATGGCCGTATTCCAAAAGACATCCTCTATGGAGAGCTAACATCTGGGAGGAGAACCATCGGCCGCCCCCAGCTACGTTACATGGATGTCTGCAAGAGAGATTTGAAGGTGCTCGACATCGATATGGAGTCCTGGGAGAGCCTTGCAGCTGACTGTACGAGGTGGAGAGGTACCCTGAACCAACATCTCAAAACGGGGGAAGAGAAACTGATGAACGCAGCGGCAGACAAGCGGGCACGCAGAAAGGCACGCAGCAACTTCAACAGACCAGAGACCACACACAAATGTGACCTTTGCGACAGAGACTGTCACTCCCGCATTGGTCTCTTCAGCCACAAGCGACGCTGCTCTAGCCGAGGTGTGGAGCAAGCAGCCAACTAGGATGCATCACCCATGGTCAGCCATGACCGAGGGGGCCTAAGAGAAGATTCCTTCCCCCATTCTCATCAATATGAATACCAGCATGCACCGGCTGGGCCGAATGGCCTGTTTCTCTGCTGTGAAATTCTCAGACAAATACTTGCATGTATACATACATGCACACTCATATATACCTACACATGTACACACATACACACACACATACACACACACATGCACACACACACATACACATGTATAGACACACATGCACACACACTTACACATACACATGTACACACATACATATACCCACACAAAGACACAGATAAATGCACACATGTGCGCACACACACAGACACACACTCACCCACACATATACACATACACACACACACACACACACACACACACACACACACACACACACACACACACACACACACTCCAATACTCAGGAGAGGGGAAGGAATAATGAGTGCTGAGGCTTATCCTATCTGCTGATTGACTAGCAGCACCTCAGCTTTCTGCCCTCGCTTGCATGGAGAGGGCCATGCAGACTCATCACTGTCGACAAACATCCTTTCTACTTGAGCACCTCTTTGCAGCAAATGAAGATTGCCTTGAGAAACACCAGGTCTGTCTTTTGCTTGATTGGCCTATGAACGTTTTCAAGGTGAAATTTCTAGTTCAGTTGAGTTTCATTCATTCAGCACCATGCCAAATGTCACACCTAGAGCAAACCCCACTCAATGATTCCGCTATCCTATTCCATTTAAATTTACTCCACTTTTCCTTCCTGACACCTGTTTAAATCAATATCTTCCATTGTAGGTCACAAGCGCGTATGCCTCTGTGCCCACCAACTGCTTCTCAAATCCACTAAAATCAACACAATAATTGAAATATTTTCAAGCTGATTACACCACAGCCCGAGGCAGTGCTGGTTGCTAAGGGTAAGCTCCCTGGTTGCTAGGGGGAGTAAATCATCTTGCATTATTTGATTTTTCTTATAGATATGAAATCGCTACTCCCTCGATTAAATGTCTCACAGTCTAACACCTAGGGGACCTGGGGAAGGAAAAGAAAGCAGCAACCTTGACCCTGTCAAATAAATATCTCTAACTTTTCCTGTCCTGAGGCTTTAAGTCTTTCGGAAGCAACCTGCCTACTTACATATATATATATATATATATATATATATATATATATATATATATATATATATATATACATACAGTAGATATATGAGTGCGTGTGTGTGGGTGTGTGTGTATATAAAAGCAAGCAAAAGAAATATATATATTCTTTTTGCTTGCTTTTTAAATAACAAATGCAGCAGACAGACAGAAGCCAGCGAAAACATTGCTGTCACTGAATAAGATTACTGGACACAGTAAATGTTCTCCATTTCCTATAACACAGCATGATGAGATGATACAAGTCTCTAATAGCCTGGAAGATGTTGAGTCTGAATCCATTAACATTTTCCTTCTGAGAGTCAGCCGCACACTCCAGATATCTTCCGAACATGCTCTGGCCATCAGACACGTTGAATTACTTACAATAATACTTAGCGCACCGATATAGCCGTCCTAATATGCCCAATATATGGAGTCCCGAGGCCCATTCAGCCTGATTGTTTGTGATAGGGAAAGAAGCAAATCAAAGGCTCCTAGCTGATTAATTTGAAATCCACAGCCAACAGTGGGTTGACCTCTTGACTGAACGATACGTCCTGGAGAGTCTCAATGAAAACTCGTGGCACTGATTAACTTGCGGGTCAGGCTTGACTTTACTGATCTCACCCTTCACAAGGCAGTGGGGGCTTGCAGTGGTGGGTGGGGGGTGTGGGGTGGGGAGGGCTGCAGTGAGACAACACCATGTTTGACTGCAGCAATCCCTTGACTTGAGAAGGGGAAGGAGTCATCAGGGTGATGATTCGAACTGGGAAGTTATCCCTATGTGCAGCAGACAGGGTTTGAGGCGAAGTTTGAGTTTAACGCAGTGCTTGATGAGAGGGGCCTCAGCACCCAGAGAGGTGGAGACTGTGGCCCATCCATTGCCAGCAGCACCATCAGGGGGAGGGTGACTACAGAGGAAAACTGGAATTAATAAAAGGATGGGAAGTTGCTGATTAGATATGAATCCAGTAATTGCAGAGGCTTCCAAACTGATGGTTTCATGGAATGTTCTCTGATCTGAATAAAGATAAAGGAACATTTTGAGGGTTTTCAATATTTTTATTGTACCACTTTGAATTCTTTTTACTAATAATATAAATCAGACTGATGAACATACTGGCATCTAACCGCAAACCTCTAAAGATACAGCCCTTTTCTCTACCACAATGCCACTGTTTCTCCCCATTTTTCTCATACAATTTCTCTCTCTCATTTTTTCTCTATTCATAGCTCCCTCAGACTTTCTCTCCACTTCTCTCTCTCCAACTTCAGCACTCACACTCTGTCGTAGTCTTTTTTTCCTATCTCTTTGCTCCTACTCTCACTGGATTTTGCAGTTTTCTCTCCACATTTTTCTCATAGTCTGCCTCTCTGTCCTCTCTCTCTCTCTCTCTCTCTCTCTCTCTCTCTCTCTCTCTCTCTCTCTCTCTCTCTCTCTCTCTCTCTCTCTCTCTCTCTCTCTCTCTCTCTCTCTCTCTCTCTCTCTCTCTCTCTCTCTCTCTCTCTCTCTCTCTCTCTCTCTCTCTCTCTCTCTCTCTCTCTCTCTCTCTCTCTCTCTGTCCTCTCTCTCTCTCTCTCTCTCTCTCTCTCTGTCCTCTCTCTCTCTCTCTCTCTCTCTCTCTCTCTCTCTCTCTCTCTCCTCTCCCTCTGCCCCTCCCATTACCCACTCCCCATTTCTCACTCGCCTCCCTGTCCCCCATCTTCTGACCTTTTACTCTCCCTCTACAAATCTCTTGCTACCCCTTTCCCTTCCCCTCTACCATTTTCTTTCCCTCTCCTTCTGCACCTTTTCCTCTCTCCCTCCCTCTCTCTCAATCTATCTACCCCCCCTAACTCTCTCTCCCAACTCCCTCCATTCCCTTTTCTCCCCCACTTTCGCTCTCCCTCTCTCCTCCCTTCTCGCTCTCTTCTCCTAAATCTCTTTCTGTTTCATTCTTTCCTCACACATCTCTCTCACTACCTCATGCTCTCAGGAAATATGTTGCTTTTGGGGATGAAAATTGTAAAAGACCTTCACTTCAATCAGCACAAATCCTCAAATCCTCTTCACTTCAATTTGAGGTATAAATACATCCCCCGTTCCAATGCATTGCCCACATTTACACCTATATTGTAATTGAACATCCCAGTTCACTTCTTGAGGGAGTTATCAAACACATGGGGAGACAGGCAAATAATGGACCAAAGGCTTGGTCAAAGAGGCAGGTTTAAAGAAGCATCTACTCAGGAAGTGAAGTGGACGGGCGAGTGGGTTACAGGAGGGAAGCCCTGTGTTTCGGGCTCAGACTGTTGAAGGCACAACTGGTCGTGGCGGAGTGAGGAAAAGACATTAAAGCCGGTGCTTAACCATAGCTTCGTGATCACAGGCGACTTTATCCTGGAATTCTTTTCTCGTTGGCACAGGCACATCAAATTCTCAGGTGGATGTAAGCTATCGCAGGAGGTTATTCCTGCTGTCCCAGAATACACAGAAAAATTCAGTGGCAATTAATATCATATCATATCATATCATATATATACAGCCGGAAACAGGCCTTTTCGGCCCACCAAGTCCGTGCCGCCCAGCGATCCCCGTACATTAACACTATCCTACACCCACTAGGGACAATTTTTTTACATTTTTTACCCAGCCAATTAACCTACATACCTGTACGTCTTTGGAGTGTGGGAGGAAACCGAAGATCTCGGAGAAAACCCACGCAGGTCACGGGGAGAACGTACAAACTCCTTACAGTGCAGCACCCGTAGTCAGGATCGAACCTGAGTCTCCGGCGCTGCATTCGCTGTAAAGCAGCAACTCTACCGCTGCGCTACATTGTAAATGGTGGTGCCCAGCATGGCTGGTGTGTTTCTTACAGTAAAGCAGTGGTAACACATCAGATGCACATTGGGACATCCCAAGTTGTGAAAGGCACGGCATAGATCTATTTATTTATTGTACTTGGAAGCCCAACATCCATTGCAGAGTTGGGGGAGGGAGACAGACACCCTGAGCACTCTCAATTAGGATTTTCACCGGCCGAATCTTACATCTTGAAACGGGTGCTTTCTCCCAAAATAACCCGACTCCAAAATATCAGTAACTCTGATCCAGGAGTTTCTTGGATCTCCTTGATCCAGGCCTCATCCCATTCCTAAAGTTATGGTGTGCTACACCTAACTGCGCGGTTCCATTTTCCAACCTAGACCTCCTCCAACACGGAGTCAGGAGTCAGGGTAACTGCCCAGCCTTGGGTCTGGCTCATCTATAAGGCTTGCTATACTTCTTATGAATAGGAAAGGTTCAGAGGGATATGAGCCAAATGCAGGCAAATGGAATGAGCTTAGATGGGCATCTTGGTTGAGGTGGACAAGTTAGGCCAAAGGGCCTGTTCCCATTCTGTGTGATTCTGTGACTCTATAACTGAGGTGGCAGAAGATGGGCTGGAAGTCCAGGAGCCCTCTCTCACTTCTGACAACTGTACAATCTCCTCACCGTTCCACACTGACACCTGAAAGAGATATTTAGATGCATTGCAGACATTCAATGAGGGCAGTCTTGCCCTTCCAGTACCTCCTGGCAACGTCCTGCCACAAGTGGCCGCTGCACAAGGAAGCTGCTTCCTATGTACACTGCTTTGTGCTCACGGACAGACTCCACTACCACCCTCCAGTCTGCCAGTGTAGCACGGTCTCTGGCCCTCTGAAAGTCCCCAGTGAATGAAAGAGTGCTGGTTTTATGGTGTGCCTCTTTAAGGGTCACCTGAGTTCTGAGGTGCAAAGAAGGTAGAAGATTCAACTATTCCAAGATTCGCATTACTTGCGGGTTCTCCATGACATTTTTTGGAACTAGTGCTAATAAATGTTGTGAATTTCTAGGCAAATGTATCTATTTTCAACTATCAATTTCAGTACGAATGTAATAATGTTTAATATAAGTTACCATGCTTTTATAGTTTAAATGTGTCTGCAGAGCATATTTAATTTTCATTCACTGTAATATTTTCTCTAATCTCTTTATTATTTTACTTACCTGATCAGATTATTATGTCAACTTCACACCATGCAGAAATATTTTAAACATCTTGCTTTATTTTCTTCTCCTCTCCTACTCCTTGACCTTTTTGCTGTCATTTCGTTGGCACAAAGTGAGGCAACACGTTGACAAGGCGAGGAAGCTAAGAGCATCCACGGAAAAGATCCTAGTTTGAACTGAGGCCTCCCCACAGTTGCATACCTAATTACACAGCGTTAGAAAAATTAATCTAGTGGAAGGCTTGGCTTTGTGTGTACTGCACAAGCATGGCAGATGCAGTTTCATGTAGATAAGTGTGAGGTTATCCACTTTGGTGGTAAGAATAGGAAGGCAGAGTATTATCTGAATGGTGTCAAGTTAGGAACAGGGGACGTACAACGAGATCTGGGTGTCCTAGTGCATCAGTCACTGAAAGGAAGCATGCAGGTACAGCAGGCAGTGAAGAAAGCCAATGGAATGTTGGCCTTCATAACAAGAGGAGTTGAGTATAGGAGCAAAGAGGTCCTTCTGCAGTTGTACAGGGCCCTAGTGAGACCGCACCTGGAGTACTGTGTGCAGTTTTGGTCTCCAAATTTGAGGAAGGATATTCTTGCTATTGAGGGCGTGCAGCGTAGGTTTACTAGGTTAATCCCCGGAATGGCGGGACTATCATATGTTGAAAGACTGGAGCGACTATGCTTGTATACACTGGAATTTAGAAGGATGAGAGGAGATCTTATCGAAACGTATAAGATTATTAAGGGGTTGGACACGTTAGAGGCAGGAAACATGTTCCCAATGTTGGGGGAGTCCAGAACAAGGGGCCACAGTTTAAGAATAAGGGGTAGGCCATTTAGAACTGAGATGAGAAAAAACCTTTTCAGCCAGAGAGTTGTGAATCTGTGGAATTCTCTGCCTCAGAAGGCAGTGGAGGCCAATTCTCTGAATGCATTCAGGAGAGAGCTGGATAGAGCTCTTAAGGATAGCGGAGTCAGGGGGTATGGGGAGAAGGCAGGAACGGGGTACTGATTGAGAATGTTCAGCCATGATCACATTGAATGGTGGTGCTGGCTCGAAGGGCCGAATGGCCTCCTCCTGCACCTATTGTCTATAGTCTATTGTCTATAACCCAAGGAACAAGGGATATCTGGATTCCTTGGTGTCAATAGTTTTTATTCCATAGACTCACAGTCCTTGCCCCCCCACAAATAACACTAAACTATTAAAACAAAACAAATGAACCGATACCTATTGTTTTCTTTCTCCCACATTGCGGATCTCACAATGGTGGAGGTCATCGTACTGTAGATAACCTTCAGACATTGCACGAGAAGTCAGAGAAAGTGGTTGAAGGCCAGAGGAAGTGATTAAGGTAGGCCTGACAATTAACGCACCATTGAAAGGTCATTTGAACAGATACATGTTTAGGAAAGGTTTGGAAGGATGTGGGTCAAAAGCAAGCAAATGGATCATCTTGTTTGGCATGGACGAATTCGGCCAAAGGGCCTGTTTCTGTGCTGTATGACACTATGATTTTATGTATCATTTCTCCAGTGTTTTCACCATGTGTAAGATGAGAGGCATAGATAGGGTAGACAGCCAGAACCTTATTTCCAGGGTGGAAATCAAAGATACTAGAGGAGCAAGATGAACCACTCCGTTGAAATCGCCTATACTGAAGTGTAGTGCGTAAAAGAGCGCAACGTCCGCCATTTTAGTGGACAAAACCAGCCGTTCGCTATGCCTCTTGCAGTGTAATCAGTGTTTAGGGGGAACGGTATGTGTGATGATACCATAAAAATGCAGAATATATCTCATCTATCAATTCACAGATTTTAGTTATTTTTCTTTTTAAATGTTTCTGCAAATTTCTGCCTACTATAATGGCGCCATGAGATACTACGGATTTTAGGGTCGAGTGGTCTATCTTGCTCTGCTCTATTATCTTTGGTGGAAATGTCCAACACTAGAGATCATAGCTATAAGGTGTGAGGAATGTTAAAAGAAGACATGTGGAGCAAGTATTAAGCACAGAGTGGTGGGGGACTCGAACACACTCCCAGGTTCGATGGAGGAGGCAGGAACAATAATGGCATTTAATGAGATATGGAACATGTACAGGCAGATGAGATCAGTTGAACCTGGCATCATGTTGAGCACAAACATTGTGGGCCGAAGGGCCCGTTCCTGTGTTGTACTGTTCTATGTTCTACATTAAGAGAAGGTCATGTCGTAAAGATACCTCGTCCTTGGAAATATTTAGTGAAAGGAAAAAAGGAATTAGAGGATTTTTTTTTTTCCGTACTCCAAGAAAAATAGATGACCACCCCAAGAGGAACCAATATGTGCGTGTGAGAGAAACAATTTATAAAAGCCAATATGGCAAGAGAAACGCAACCCGCTTTACTCTGGAGTAAAGCGAATGACCTTATTTTCAGTGCATTGAACTAAAAAGTCTACAAAATCCTCAAACTGCCAAATTTGATCTGGAAATGATACAAAGTCATCTTTTTTTATTTTGCATTAATTTATTAAAATATTGTAGGCACAATACTGTATTAAGGATAATATCATATCGGGGCTTCTATGAAACAAGATTAATTTCATTCTTTTTAATGAGAATTTTACTTTTAATGCCATGCAACCTCAATGGGAAAAAATTAAAAGTGATAAAAAAAATTGAAAGATTCTCATATCTTGATAATTAAAAAGTGAATCTCACGGTCTGGATGAAATGATGAAGCCAGGCCGGATTGGGCCCACAGGCTTCAGTTTTGTGCAGTGCTTCTCTCCACAGAGCCCGTGCTCCAGTTAATGATTTCCAGCAGCAGGACTTAACCCTGAACGAAACTGCACCAGATCAAATTAATAGAGCTTGGACGTGACACAGGTCCATGGGCAAATTCTCTTACCTCCGACCAGATCCTCAGGCATAAAATCTCTCTGCTCACCAGCCTTGGTTTTGCGCTCTGCTCTGCAAAACAGAAAGTGTCTCATCCGATTTCAGTCGTGTTTCTTGAGGGAGGGAGATCCAGGGATAACTTGTCCTCCGGCAGTTTGTTTTCTACTTCGGATTCCAACAGTCTCTTGCCTCTCCACTTTACTACTCCACTGCAAGATCTCCTCAAAGTGTGCCCACTTCAAAGGAGTTTAGCTTAGTCACGTTTAGAGATACAGCGCCGAAACGGGCCCTTCGGCCCAGCGAGTTTCGCCGACCAGCAATCCCCGTGCACTAGCACTATCCTACACACTAGGGACAATTTACAATTTTCTTTACTGAAGCCAAATTAACCTGCAAACCTGGACATCTTTGGAGTGTGGGAGGAAACCGGAGCACCTGGAGAAAACCCACGCGGTCACGGTCATCTGCAGTTCCTTTCTGCACATTCTAAGTGTAGCCATCAGTTCAGTCGCCTGGCACGGAATGAGCAGCTCTGAGATTCAAGGTGGCTCCAGAGGGATGGATTGTCCAGATGCCAGCACCACCGAGGCAGAGATCGGCCACGTCCTACTCCAAGGTCTCAGATGAGGACCACAACAGGTGTGCAGGGTGGCGAGTATCTTCAATGAGGCACAGAGTCATACACCACAGAAACTGGCTCTCCATCTATGCTGACAAGATGCCAATCTCAGCTCGTCCCATTTACTCATATTTGATACACATATATCCATATATCTGTCCAAATTTTTTTTACATATTGTTACCGTACCTGCCTCAACTACTCCCTCTGGTCGCTCCATCTATATACCCACCGCCCTCTCTGGGAAACAAGTTGCCTTGCAGATCCCCCACCCCCCTCTCACCTTAAATTCTAGCTTTAGACTCCACTACCATGGGTAAAGACTGTGCGCATTCACACTATCTGCCCCCCTCATGATTTTATACACCTCTGTTTGATCACTCCATTGTCGTGGTGTTTGGCCTTTGGTTGACCTGACAATCTTACTCCTGGCGGTGGCAGAACCTAGAGCTCCTCTTTTCCAGAGTCCAAGTGGTGACCTGCTCCATTTCAACACTTTCCTGGCCCATCCCTCACTGCCATTGATGGCCAAAGTCTGGCCCCATAGCAACAAAAGGTGAAGCCACAAGGTGAAGTTTGCATGAAGTAGCGATGGTTCACCTGATGCCACCATGTCTTTGGGCACCAGTACTGGATAAGGTCTTAACCTCATCAACTCCAAGTCAACAACCTTCCACCAGCTATGGGGAACCTCTGGCTCACTGGCACATGCAAGGGTATGTGGACCCTTGTATGTGGACATCACAAAGTACGGTGATGCAGATAGTTGAAGAGTTCATTGGTCTTTGCTACTCATTTCCTTTGACCCAACCACATGATTCAACCCCTCACCTCATCTTCACTGCTGGGCTGAAGCACAGTTTAACCCCTTTACTTCCTCCCCCTGCCTGAGAGAATAACTCGGGAGCCAAGGAGGTGACCAGGCAGATTGATGGAGATGCAAAGGACTGCTCTTCAGCGAGGAGGGCCAGAATTGCTGGTGACTGAAGGGGTTACGGTGTGGCTGGATTGGGAAGAAAGTATATTCACAAGAACCGAAGCAGCATAACGGAGGAGCAGTCGCGCCGCGCTGACCAACTAAACAGACTGAGGAAACGTTTCACATAAGCCCTGCAGTACCAGGATTTAAATGAGTGTGAAAGTGTCTCAAACCCACAGGAGAAAAAGATTCAGTAATGAAACCAAAGCTGAACAATCTTGTCTTCAATGATGTCTGTTACAGCTTCAGAATCGAGTGTCTGTTCCTTTATTTCAGAAAATGAGGAGAAAAGTGCATGTGCGGAAAGTACTGTCACAGGCATCAACTCCAATCAGTCTGTTTCCCTCTCTCGCATATACACACACACACAGGTACACACGCATACAGATACACACACACACACACACACACACGTGTATGCAAACACATGCATTCACCTTGACACACATACACACACACACATACATATAAACACACACACACAGATACACACACACACACACATACACACACACACGTACACACACACAAGTGTATGCAAACACATGCATTCACCCTGACACACATACACATGTACACACACACACACACACACACATATAAACACACACACACAGATACACGCACACACACATACACACACACACACGTGTATGCAAACACATGCATTCACCCTGACACACATACACATGTACACACACACACACACACACAAACACACACACATACACACACACACACACACACACACACACACACACACACACACACACACACACACACACACACACACACACACACAGATACACACACGCTCACATACACACATGCACACACACGCACACGTGTATGCAAACACATGCATTCACCCTGGCACACATACATATGTACACACACACATATAAACATACACACATAGAAATATTTTATTACTGAGAGCAGCCTACAAAATTCTCTCCTATTACTGCAAAGAATTGTATCTTCCCTCCACTTTGTCAGAATGTGGAAAGAATGAGTGTCATAAAAATCAATCTGCTTCGAGTTTAAAAAAGCCTGCAGTAATATGGAAATTGCCCCCTGCATCCTAGAAATGTTATCGCATGTTAAAATATTGAAACTGTCTGCTCTGTTTATCTGCACACGGAGATGACTGTTTATTATTAAAGGAATTACCACACTGTGAAAGATGACCTGAATGGAGCTAACAGGTTGCCTTTACAACAGATGTTTATTTTCCTGTACGATGGGTGGAAAAATATATTAAAAAACAGGACTATTTTTCACTATTTGCATTTGTGTTCAGGTTGAATATGTTTTCTGTCTCCTCTCGTACAATTGATCTTATTTTCTGCTCTTCTGGGCTCTGTAAGCGCTGAGAATAATTTAAATCACAGTTTAAAAGGAGGAATGTGTTTGTTGAGAGGATAACTGAAGGTAGGCAGGGGAAGTGAATATTGAAGTGCTCCTGTCAATTATCACACTCTTTATGGATTTGGTGAGTTCCAGAAATGATTTATTCCTCACAGGTGCTCGCTCTCCGGTCCTCCTGAACATTCCCAATCATCAGATTTGGGAACAGGTTTCCAAATCCACTGGCCATCCTGTGGTTCAGGTTGCCATCTCTGCTGGGGATATTCCTGCCAAATTATGTTGGACGGAACTGCAAGGGCCCCTGACTCCCAGTGTGAAGAAGGGACTCGACCCGAAACACCACCTATTCCTTTTCTCCAGAGATGCTGCATGACCTGCTGAGATACTTCAGCATTCTGTATACATTCATATCTGTATGTATGTATATAGCGTTTTGTTAGCATTTCCTGCTAACGTCATCATGCAATACCCATTGACATCAGTCCGCCTTGTAAAACGATCATTCTTACTCCATCCATCCATCGTATTTTTAATGCTCAATAGACAACCCATTAAGTCCCTGTTGTGACAGCAGGGGCGGGCAAGGGGGGAGAGGAAAAGGGAGAGGGAGCCACTCACCCTGGCCCCGGACGGCCATCGTGGTGGCGAGCAGTAGGAGAGCGGCCGCAAGGCGCTGCCCCATGTTCGTCCTGCCGGCGGCCATCTTCTTTGACCTTCTCTCTTCCGCCGCGCTGCACCACGGGAGGAAGGTCAGGCGCAGGGCATGCCGGGTCGGCCGCCGGTCCTCCCAGTGCTGCTGCGCAGGCGCGCTGCCGCCGAGCCCGGCAACCCTCCCCCAACTGCGCACGCACGGATACCCGTGGACCTGTTGGGTTCCCGTTGTGATGCAAGATAGTTCAAATTCCGTCTCTTCATTCTTTCTTGGCGCGCCGTCGCTGGGCCCGGCAACACTCCCCCAACTGCGCACGCATGGATACCGAGCCAGGCATCCCTCCCACAACTGCGCATGCACAGCTGCCGGGCCCGGCAAATGGGAGCGATTTATTAAAGTTTATAAACTGAATAACTTTTAAAATATAACAACAATTTGAACGAAACTTGATACTGCACACCGCAGGCGAATGGCGAGTAAAGCGTATGTATATATATATATAGAGAGATAAGTCAAGGAATTCCTAAGATAGGAAAGGTAGTCTCCACCTTCTTTAAGAGTCCAGGTGTGGTGAACTCAGATCAGCTCATTCAGTATTGAATGAGGACCAGACTCGCTCAGATACTGACTGGCTGTTTCCCTGCCAGGAGCTCCCAAAGTTTAAGTCTTGCTTGCAATCATTGGACAAGTTGGATCAGCAAAGATAAAAATGCAGGGAATTGAATACAGGGCCTGAAGAAGGGTCTTGACCCGAAGCGTGAGTCTGATGAAGGGTATCGACCTGAAACGTCACCCATTCCTTCTCTCCAGAGATGTTACCTGTCCCACTGAGTTACTCCAGCATTTTGTGTCTATCTTCAGGGAATTGAAGAACTGAGTAATGGAAACATTGCAGCTCAGGCCATCCTGAACATTATCTCTGTGCCAGTGGAGAGAATAGCTAACCCGCCTACTCGCCACCTCCCGGTACTCCGTCCACATCATGTACATGTCAAGTCAAATAAAGCATTATGTAATTGACTCTGATCATCGGCAAAAGGGCCTGGTGGCACAAGGTGCCAGAGGCTGCCAGGATAGTGAGGCAGGATCAGCGATGATGTGCTGGAGACCATGTCGTTAATGTGTAGGAGGGAACTGTAGATGCTGGTTTAAAAGGAAGATAGACTCAAAAAAGTGGAATAACTCAGCAGGACAGGCAACATCTTTGGAGAGAAGGTCTCTTGTTATTGAGGGCATGCAGCATAGGTTTACTAAGTTAATTCCTGGAATGGCAGGACTGTCATATGTTGAAAGACTGGAGCGACTAGACTGGAATTTAGAAGGATGAGAGGAGATCTTATCGAAACGTATAAGATTATTAAGGGGTTGGACACGTTAGAGGCAGGAAACATGTTCCCAATGTTGGGGGGGGGGGCACAGTTTAAGAATAAGGGGTAGGCCATTTAGAACTGAGATGAGGAAGAGCTTTTTCAGTCAGAGTTGTGAATCTGTGGAATTCTATGCCTCAGAAGGCAGTGGAGGCCAATTCTCTGAATGCATTCAAGAGAGAGCTAGATACTCTTAAGGATAGCGGAGTCAGGGGGTATGGGGAGAAGGCAGGAACGGGGTACTGATTGAGAATGATCAGCCATGATCACCTTGAATGGTAGTGCTGGCTCGAAGGGCCGAATGGCCTCCTCATGCACCTATTGTCTAAGGAATGGGTGATGTTCCGGGTCGAGACCCTTCTTCAGACTTGTTCACCTTGTCATCAATGGTCTGCCGGCAGAAGTAGAGCAGATCATTGGGAGCAGTCCAGTGGGAACAGGTGAGAATGGTGAGGGGGGTTGACTAGGGGGTGAAGGAAGGCAGTGGGTGGTGGCAATTACTGTCAGCCCACTGTGCTTGTACCCACACAGTTCCTGAATTTTACTGTACATATACCACTCTGTATCCAAATTTCTATTGTGCATATAACCACTCCAAACCCACAGTTTACTCTATAGATGTGCACTTTCTATGTGACTTTTACTCTGTTTATTCCCTTTCTGCATTGCAATTTATTGTATTATTTAATCTCACTGAATCTGAGTTTTATTCCTCACTTCATGAAGAGAGTTGATATCAAAGACCCATAGCATCATGGCCACAGTCTCTTCTCACTGTTACTATTGGGAAGAAGAAACAGAAGCCGAGATCAGTTACCTCCAGCCTTAAGTACAGCAGTTGTACAGGCATATTAAAGAGTAAACTATTTTCTAAATGGGGAGTGAATTCAGGATTCAGAGGTGCAAAGGGGCTTGGGAGTGCTTGTGCAGGATTCCCAAAAAAGATAATTTGCAAGTCGAATCGGTAGGAAAGATGCCAAATGCAATGCTCGCATTTACTATGAGAGGACTAGAATCTAAAAACAGGGATGTAATGCTGAGGCTTCATAAGGCACTGATCAGACAACATTTGGAGTATTGAGAGCAGTTTTGCGCCCCATATCTGAGGAAGGATGTGCTGGGGTTGGAAAGGGTTCAGAGGAGGTTTATGAGAATGACTCCAGGGATGATTGCGTTAACATATGATGAGCATTTGTACTCTCTGGAGTTTAGATGGATGAGAGGAGACTTCATTGAAATTTACCAAATAGTGAAAGGCTTGAATAGAGTGGATGTGGAGAGGATGTTCCCACTAGTGGTAGTCTAGGACCAGAGGCCATGACCTCAGAATGAAAAGGCATACCTTTAGAAAGGAAATGCAAAGGAATTTCTTTCGTTAGAGTGTGGTGAATCTGTGGAATTCATTGCCACTGAAGGCTGTGGAGGCCAAGTCAATGGATATTTTTAGGGTGGAGAATGATAGATTCTTAATTAGTACGGGTGTCATGGGTTACAGGGAGAAAGCAGGAGAATGGGGTTGAGAGGGGAAAGTAGATCAGCCATGATTGAATGCTGGAGTATTGATGGGCCAAATGGCCCAATTCAGCTCCAGCAACTTATTAACATAATAACATGACAAATAAATAGACTATAACTAGTTATTATAGTCATATCAGTTATACTAGTTAATCAGACCATAATAGTGCAAGCCAAAGTACATCGTACAACCGATGTAAAGTCCATAATACTTTGGTGCTAAGGTAAGGATGGGCTGAGGGTTGTATAAGGTGGTTTAAGAGCCTCTTGGTTGATGGGAAGAAGCTGTTCTTGAACCTGGAAGTAACATGGAAGTAACTGGAAGTACCTTCTTCCTGATGGTAATAGATGGAGATTTTCTACCAGGTAAATATTAATACTCTTAGTAATAAATAGAAAATAGTCTTCATTAATAACAAATATGTTCACAATAAGCATCTCATTATTAATGCACAATAAGTAGAGGCAATTGCGTACAAAATTACCAACAGCTCCAATTAATATTTATAGACATATTAATGTCCTTTCAGTGATAGATGATCTATAGACAATATGAGCATTAATAGTAAATAAAAATGCTGAAACTGTCAATAATAAATCCTTATGGATCAGCTGCATATAATTGGATAACATAGGCTCTTTTGCAGATGAATGAATAACTCCCCCAACGATACTAAATGAGTAATATATAGTTTCCCTCCATAATACATTGATATAATGATTACAGATAGCCCAGTAATAAGCAAGTGATAAATAAAGACTCAAAAGCTAATAAAGAATAAATACTGAATCCCTCAAGAATATAGACACTTCAGTAACTTGGATAAATGCATTTATTGGTGTGTTTGAATTTATTTTTAAAATGTGTGGTACCTCAGTAATAAATATCAAGTTGTATCTCTACATATCAGCTTGTAAATAAAACCAAATTGTGTAAAAAAGTAACAAATCCATGCAGCCTTTATCGTAAATCTAAAAGATACTTCCTTCAATTATCAATAGCTGATAAATACTGACACCCTAAACTATAAATAATAACTATGGTGTCCACATAAATAATACATAAAAACAGAATTAGTATTCAATATATAATGAATACAAATGGTGCAAAATAAATACAGATAATCTCAATAAGAAATAGAGGCACAAAGTAATAAGTTATAAATACAGAGAGCCTCAGTAATAAATAAACAAGAAATACAGATTGTCTGAGCAATGAATAATAAATGCAAACCCTCAATATTAAAGAAACAATAAATTTGGGTGTTCGCTATAATAATAAATACAGGCACACATACACACACAGAATTAAATAAATAATTAAAGCAGGCTCTCGGGGCAATAAAGATAGGCATCCTACACAATAAATAAATTAATAAACATCAAACTGGCAAAAATTAAATAAATAATTCAAAATTGCACTAATAAAGTCAGGTACTTCTGTTAATAGAATGGGTGGAATCGTGTGTTTGCCGGCTCAGTATGTTTCCAGCTTAACCGGAAAGGAAGAACTGTTTTAATTTTGTCTCAAGAGATGAAATGGCACAAATGGCAGGTTGCACGGAGTCGGGCTCAGATCTTTGCCTGACTGAAACTGTCAAAGTGAAAGCTATTTGATGGGGAAGGTTTGGATAACTGATTTCTTTTTTGGGATGGAATCCAGTATAAAATGCCATAAAATAAGAGCGAACGACAGGGAGAAAAGTGAGGAGATAATCTCTCTAAACTATGGGTCTCACTCTCCTAAAACATTAGATCAACTGAAACATTACATACTGGTACTGACAGACTTTTATCAAGTTAGGGCATCGACGGATTTGATTCAAAGTCGGCAAAATAATGCGAAGGTACCCTTGAACTAATTGAATGGTGGGACTGGTTCTCAGGACTGATTAGCCCGTTTCTTTTTAAAAAGACAATTGAAAAGAACACCCCTCTCACTGTAATTTGCTCACTGTGATAACATGCCAGAATATGAGGGGGGGAAGTAGTGGTCCATGTGTAAATGTTTTATTAACCTCTGAGAGATCCAGCACGTTTAGGATTCTACTGTATGTTCTTCTCAAACGTGGGTGCAGTTGAATGGCGATTCGCATTTACTATCGAATTGCAGAGATCAGTGGTGGGCCATTGGGGTTGCACATTATCCCTGGGAACCCCTGTCAGAGTAGACCCTTCTCCTCCAGCGACTTCAATTGAGAAGAACACTTTGAGGGTTTAGGTCATAAGCAGTGTTATTTCAATGAGTATTTCAATGCTTTTGATGAGAACAAAGAAGGACCTGGCCTGGGGAGGCCACCGAGAACAACGAGGGACAATTGCGGACGACATTGAAGACTTTGTCACTTTGTCGGCGCCCTATACATAGCGTCTCTTTGCATACTTTGTGTGTGGTATGCCAAGAATTCCTGTGACATATTACATGTGATAATGAAGTGCCAAATCCATTTTATCTTCTGAAATTTTCCGTTTTAACTAGTTTTTCACAAATGCTGACAAATGATTTAAGTTTATAAATTGGTCCGGAATGCATCTCATTATTTCCGAAAGTCTCCTTGCTGCTTGTCGAAGACTTCTCCGTAGTTTCACTCAGGCTGTGGGCTTACTCTAAATCCCACCACACCCACCAAGCATGGCAGGAATGAGTCTGCCCTTTTCTCATTAGATAATAAATAAATGCTGAGTATTAGAATTCCACAATACTGTCTCCACCTATACCCTTTCTTTGTCCCGCCCCCCCTGACATCAGTCTGAAGAAGGGACTCGACCCGAAACGTCACTCATTCCTTCTCTCCAGATGCTGCCCGACCCGCTGAGTTACTCCAGCATTTTGTGATACTTTCGATTTGTACCAGCATCTGCAGTTATTTTCCTACACAAATAACGATTGAATTGAAAAATTAAAGGAAAATCTGGAAATACAGATGGTTGTAATAACAACTAATATATATATATATATATATATATATATATATATATATATGAGCACACTCAACAATAAATAAATGGAGGATTCCCTTAACATCATACAAAAAAGGTCTTCATCAACATTAAAGTAATAATTTTGGTCTCTGACAATATCGTAAAAGGAAAAAAAGTATAAGCATCTCTGATAACAATTGCAAAATGCAGAGTGTGGAGTGATTAATATTGTAAATATTGACAAACCTGGTATTAAGGAAATAATCAATAGAAGCAGTCTTGATAACCGATATTGTAAAAAAAAAAATCCACACTCTGCAATAAGAAAATAATTAATATCAACAATCGTAGTATTAGAATACTATAAATGATAATGGCCTTGGCAATGAGAAAATAAACAGTACCAGCAATAATGACGATCAATTTGGTCAAAACCAACACACTCAATACTAATTTAAGTACTCAATACTAACAATTAATATTATAAATTGTCAGTGCCAAAATGTTACTACAGACTTGGATATTAACAGGCTCATTGACAATTCTCTCAGTGACTTGAAATTAATCAATACTCCTAGTGGGCTTTGTGCTCAATTAAATAATAGCAGCTTCAGTAATAAGCATAAATCAAATACAAATAGCCCAGTAATCAATATTATGAATGCACTAAGTAATAAGTAAATAATTAATACCAGCTGCCCTGATAATCAATATTATTAATGCCAACTTTCAAAATAATGAGAGAAAATAATCAATATGACAGCTTTGGAAATCAATGGTGTTAATAAAAAATCTCAGTAATGAATACTCAGTACTAACAGTGCATATAATGAATACTGGAAATGTATAAATTCCTTAAATTGAACTGCCTCCCTGGTAATATTTTAAATGCTGACACATCAAGTAGATAATTAATACTGACAGTTTTGGTCAGCAATTTTACAAATACAGATATTCTTAGTAATAAATAAATAATCAAAGTGACCAATATGGTAATCATCATTGAACTGTTGAAGCTCCTAGGATTAGTAAATAATCAACTGTAAAAAATCAGATATTATTGGAATGAAAATAAGCATTCACAGTACTAAATAAATATAACATAGCCTTGCCAATCTACATTGTATCTGCCAATTCTTTCAGCAAATCATAAATAATAAATAAGAACAGCATTAGTAATAGTAATTAAGAACAACCCTAGTAATAAAAAGTACCATGTAACAATAGCCTGAGTAATCAATATTATAAATACAAATTATAATAAAGGGGCAACATAAGTCTAGGTAACAAAATATAGTAAATGTATTTCTTCAGTAACAAATATACAATTTAGTATCAAACAAGTCTTGAGTAATCAATATTGTAAATACAGAGACACTCAGTATAAAGGAAATAGGACCACTGGCTTTTATGCCAAATTCTGAAAATATATGGCATTTATTAATAGACAAATAATAAATACAACTGTCTTTGCCATCAACGTTTTAAAAGTAGATATCCTGAGTAATGAGTAACCATTCAAGATTAACCACTTTGAACAACAATCTTGTACGTCTCCTATTAGTCTGAACAATAACAACTGCTTTAATAGTTACTTTGTAAATGGTGTCTCCCTTGGGTATTAGTAAATAACCAATAGCACAGGGTTAGTAATCAATATTGTGTCTGAAGTAATGAATCAATAATCAATATCAGCTGCTTTGGTAAACAATATCATAAATATTGACTCCTTTCGTATTGAGTTAGCAATGAATATCAACATCTATTAGGAAAATCAAATAATCTACACCACGGCCTTAGTAATCAATATTATATGCTGAATCTCTCTGAAGTATGTTAATAATGAAAGCTAACAGATTTCATGGTCAATATTGTCTTTGTAGACATTCTCAGTAATAAATATCACTACCCACTTTGGTAATTGATATTTTAAATGCTGACTCATTCATAAATAAGTAAATAATCAATGACAACATTGCATTGGCAATCGAGCCAACTCTCCCCACGTCAGTAAGTAATCATTTCTAACACCCTTAGTAATAAGAACAGAAGAAAGTTGAGGATCAGTCCATTTGGCCACTCATGCATGTTCCATTGCACATCAAAATCATGGCTGATCTACCACCTCAGCACCTTTTTACTGCTCTACCTCTATATCCCCACATTCCTTTAATATCTAGAAATCTATCCATCCATTCAAAGTAAAACTTAAAGTCCAAGCCTCCACAACCTCCCGAGGTATCTGCAGATACAATGGTGGGATTTAAACTTAGATCTTCAGATAATTATTCAATTACTTTTGATTGCCAGTCCAGCAACTTAATGGCTCCTTCACCATGTCTTTATATTGTAAATATTGATACTCTCATTAAAACAGAAACACTTACTAACAATCTTAACTATCATTCAATTATAAACCATTACTCAATCCCAAATGATTAGGTAGTAAATGCAGTCAATATAGATCCTTTAATTAGTAAGTAAAGATAAATACATAATACCTGCTTGTTTTGGTAAACAGTATTATAAATTCTGAATAAGCAAATAATCAATAAAAAACAAGGTATTCATTATCATATATGTGGAAATGAGTAATGAACCAATACCAACAAACATGATCATCAATATTACTCATTCTGACACAATGAGTGACAAGTTTTTATAAAAAAAATAGAACAATGGTAATCAATAATGCAGATGTTGACAACCTCCATTCTGAATAGAATAAATAGAACAGCTAATGTAATTGCTATTGTTAACGCAGACGTTCTCAGCCATAAGAAATATCGGCATTCAATATTGAAAATTCCAGCAGCATCAGTAATAAAAAATATCCAATGGGCTTGGTTACCAATATAGTAGGTGTTGATGCCTTTGGCGATGGAAAAATGTCATTAATATATAACTAATTTCAGAAATAGACTAGTGATAGACACACACGCATTCAGAAATAGATCAGTGATAGGCAAACACCAGTCAGTAAAGTGGAGGCACTAGACTGGATGCTGCAAAAACATAGAAAGCAGCTGGAGGAACTATAGCGGGTTGGGCAGCATCTGTGAAGGTGAATGGACAGCCAACATTTCAGGATCCTTGATAGGCATAAAATGCTGGAGTAACTCAGCGGGACAGGCAGCATCTCTGGAGAGAAGGAATGGGTGACCTTTCGGATCAAGACCCTTCTTCAGTCTGAAGTCTGAAGAAGGGTCTCGACCCGAAACATTTTGTGTCTATCTTCGGTTTAAACCAGCATCTGCAGTTCCTTCCTACACATTTCAGGACCCTTCATCTAATCAATGATAGGTAGACACACACACACACACACACACACACACACACACACACACACACACACACACACACACACACACACACACACACACACACACACACACACACACACACACACACACACACACACACACACACACACACACACACACACACACACACACACACACACACACACACACACACCTTCATTAATACATCTGTCATAGATACCCTCAGTAGAGGACCAGCAATATCATACACTCCATCTGTGTTAGATCAGTAAAATATATACACAACTTAAATAATAGACCAATAATAGATACATACACTTTCAGTAATAGACTAATAATGGACACGCCTTGCAACAGACTGGTTATCTGCTTTCAGTTGAGGACTAGAAATGGACACACAATTTTTCCGTAGTAGATACACCCTTCTTGCATAATAGACTGCCAATAGATACATACTCTTTCAGTAACAGGCCAAAATAACTGATACACATTCTTCTTTGAAAATCCTTTATTAAAAGATGCACACTTTTTCTGTTATAGACCAGCAATAGATGGAGACGCTTTCAGTAGCAGGCTGAAATAACTGAATGTAATGTAACCTTCTGTAATGGATGGATGATAGGCACACACTGATACATATATTCCGTAAGAGATGTGTAATAGAGTCATAGTCATACAGAATGGAAACAGGCCCTTCGACCCAACTTGCCCATGCCGATCAACATGTCCCTTTGAACTCGTCCTTGGCCCATAACCTTCTAAACCTAGCCTATCCATGTATCTGTCCAAATGTCTCTTAAATATCATGATAGTATATGCCTCAACTACCTTCTCCAGCAGTTTGTTCCATATACCCACCATCCTTTATGTAAAAAAGTTACCCCTCAGGTTCCTATTAAATCTTTCCCCCCTCACTTTAAACCTATACATTCTCGATTCCCCTACTCCGGGCAAGAGACTTTTTGCATTACTCTCATGATCTTGTACACCTCTGTAAGATCACCCATTATCCCCCAGCTGCACAAGGAAGGCCGATGTGCCAAAAGCCTTCTTAAACATCCTATCTATCTGATACCACTTTCAAGGAGCTATGTACCTGTACTGGTAGATCCCTCTGGTCTACAATACTCCCCAGAGCACTGCCATTCATGGCATAGGGCCTGCCCTTGTTAGACTGCCCAAAATGCAACACCTCGCACTTCTCTGTATTAAATTACATCAACCATTCCTGATCCCACCTGTCCAACCGATCAAGATTCTGCTGCAACTTTTGACAACCATCTCCACTATCTACAGTACCACCTGCTTTAAAGTCTCTGTGAACTTGCTAATCATGCCTTGTGCATTCTCATCTAAATCATTGACATACAGTAGATGATAAACAGCAATGGATCCAGCATCAAACTGTGAGACACACCACTCGTCACATAACTGGTAATATTCACCGATTTCTCAGCAATAGAACAGTAATGGACACACACTGCGTCAGTAATAGACCAGTAATATCTTCAATAATATTCCAGTAATTAATATATACTCCTTCAGTAATAAACCAGTGATACACATATACTCCTTCCATAGTGGATGAATATAGGCAGGAGTTTCATCAGCAATAGACCAGAAATAGATACAAAGACCACTGGAATTCAATAAGGAACGAACCATCACAATTTCTAGCAATGGCACATTTCCA
Source organism: Rhinoraja longicauda (assembly GCF_053455715.1). Lineage (NCBI taxonomy): Eukaryota > Metazoa > Chordata > Chondrichthyes > Rajiformes > Arhynchobatidae > Rhinoraja > Rhinoraja longicauda. Next base: position 15,900,165 of record NC_135973.1, read on the forward strand.
CCATCTGAGCTTAATTCCTTTCACGCCCGTTTTGAACAGGCGAACATCATTCTACCGAAATGCATCCCCTCAACCCTGTTGGTTCTGTCCATACATCTTGGTGGCAGAACACAGATCTGCTTTCACGAGGGTAAACGTTGTGCGGATTTGGCATGCCCATGAGGTTTCTCTTGAACTTCTATAGATGAGAGACAGAAGGTATTTTGACAAGATGCATTCCAGCCTGGCGTGGCAATGGATCTGTCCTTGACCAGCTGAGCCTGCATGGAGTCCATCACAGGCTGATCACTTCCTTCCATCCAGTTTATGCATTGCATCAGGAGGGCTGGAAGTATCTTCATGGAACCCTGCCTTCCTGGCTGTTCCCGTTTCTTTCTTCTATCTTCTGGAGGAAACAAAAGGACCTTGAAAGCCTGGACAACCAGATTTAAGTCCAATTTCTTCCCCACTGCTATCAGACTCATGAACCAATCGCCTCTTCCACATTCCCTTCCCAGAGGTTCTTCCACATACTCCTATTCTTATTCCTCATTGGCTTTTCCATTATTGCACGGTTGTTTTTATTTTTAACTGCTTCAGATTGCACTACAATCTTGCACCATTCCACAGTTTTTACATGTGTCATTGTATTCATTGTATACTTAACGCATTTATTGTTTATTCTATGAGATTCACACAAACTATGATTTTCATTGCACCCTGGTGAATGTGACAATAAATTAATCTGAATCTGAATAATGGACTAAGAGTAGATACACTCTCAATACACACTCTTCTTCAGCAATAAACCAGCCACAGAGATGCATTTTTTTCTGTAATAAAGCTGAAATAGATGCACATTCCATCAGAATTGGGACAAGTAAAAGATTGATGTACCATTGGAAATTGGTAAGAAAAAGATTTTCAGAAACAGACACATTTTCACTAACAGACCCAGCAGTAGATACATACTCCATCAGCAATGGACCAGTTCAAAATAAATACTACTTCTGTCACAAACCTTGGCTTTAGTAATAAATCAGTAATAGGTAGCCACACCTTCAATAATAGATCAGTAATAGACAGCACTGCTTTGATAATAGACAGGTAATAGACACATGTTCATTCCTTAATAGACCTGTAATAGACATACACACATACAGTAAAAGATGAGTTATTTTAAACTTATTTTCTGTATTAGGTCAGTAATAGACATGCATTGTTTCATTAACAGAATAGTAATAAACACACAATTCATCATTGATAAACCAGTATTAGATACACACTTCAAGAGTAATAACCGGCAAGAGACAGACACAACTTCAGTGATATACTAGTGGCAGATTCACATTTGTTCAATTATAGACTAGTAATTTATATATAGATCGTTCAATAATGGACATAATAGATACATGCATCTTCACTACTAGAATGGTAATGGACATTCAGTTATAGAAAAGTTATTGATACCTTCTCTTGCAGTAATAAATTAAATAATAGACACAAGCTATTTCGGTAATGGGCCAGTTACAAATTTATATTCCTTCAGTAATAGGCAAGCAATAGATACATACTCAGTATTATATCTATAATGGGTGCATACTCCTTCAGTAATAGGCCAATAAAGGACAAAAAATCCTACTGTAATGGACACAAACTCCATCAGTAATAGTTATTCCTACTGTACAAGATGAACAATAAACACATAATCAGTAATAGACCCTTGAATAATACATAGTATAAGAAAATAACTGCAGATGCTGGTACAAATCGATTTATTCACAAAATGCTGGAGTAACTCAGCAGGTCAGGCAGCATCTCGGGAGAGAAGGAATGGGTGACGTTTCGGGTCGAGACCCTTCTTCAGACTGATGTCAGGGGGGCGGGACAAAGGAAGGATATAGGTGGAGACAGGAAGATAGAGGGAGATCTGGGAAGGAGGAGGGGAAGAGAGGGACAGAGGAGCTAACTTGAATAATACATATTCTGTCTGTAATTCCTATAGTAATAGGCAAGTAATAAACACACTCATAGGCTGATTATGGATAAAACTTCCTTCAGGAGTATGCCAGTAATACATACACTTTTTCAGTGTTAGATCAGTGATAGATGTATGTTTCTTTATTATTTTTTTCCAGAAACAGACGCACACTACTTCAATACTATACCAGTAGCAGATTCACACCCATCAGTAATTGGTACACACTGTTTCAGTAACTGAGCACTGTGCAACATTCGTTCAGAAATAGAACAGCAGTTGATAAACACTCCGAGTAATACCTAACTTATCAATATGCACTCTTTCAGCAACAGACCAATAACAGATGCACACTCCCCCATTAGAGGACCTGTTATAAGTTCACAGTCCTTTATTTACAGATAAATAGTCTGTAATTGATCACACTGCTTCATTATATATGCACAAATGATCGATAAGAGAGCCAAAGACAGACACAAAAAGCATCTCTGGACAGAAGGAATGGGTGACGTTTCGGATTGAGACCCTTCTTCAGACAGGAAGAGTGAAAGAGCCAAACTCTCTCAGTAATAGACGGGCAATGGGTTAACAATCCTTCAGTATTAGACTAATAATTGACTCTTACTCCTTCAGTACCAGACCATTCATAGTCACAGACTTTTCCAGCAGCAGGACAGTCATAGTTAGGATCACTTGCAGTAACAGAGAAATAATGCAGCACTTGCTTTCAATAACAAACCAGTAATAGACACACACTCCTTCAGTAATAGCCCAGGAATAGGCATTCAATACTTCAGTAACAGTCTGATAATAGACGTACTCTTTCAACAATAGGCCGGTAATAGACATGGTGTGGCGGATCAGACCACTCCTTGGGTCAGCCCCCTCGTTACGTGACGGACAGGCGAAAGGGGTTAAAAGCCAGACCAAGGGAAGGCGTTCCTCATCCCTAGGAGAACTACGCTGTGGGCAGGAGCTCACAGCCTAATAAAAGAATCTTACTAAACACTGCCTGGCGTCTTGCCTTTTCTCTGGCCTCCGCCAGGCCACTACAATGGACTGTTTCAGTAATACACCAATAACCATAGAATCATACAGCCATACAGCACAGAAAAGGCCCTTTGGCCCAACTCATACATGCCAACCAAGTTGCCTGTAGGAGCTAGTCCCACTTACCTGCACCTGGCTGATATTTCTCCAAATCTTTCCTATGCATGTACCTGTCTTGGTGTTTTTTAAATATCATAATTGTACCCTTTCTGCCACTTCCTTTGGGAACTTGTTCCATATGCACACTATCCTCTGTTTAATAGATATGCACCCCTTCAAGAATGGTCCATTAATTGATCTAACTATCATTTACTATTAAACGAATAATCGACACCCACTTACACAATAATGAACCATTCATAGACGCAGGATTCTTCACTAACTGATCAGTAATAGTTACACACACCTGCAGTAATAGAGTAGTCACATGCACACCCCTTCAGTAATAGACCTGAAATAAATGCACATTCAGAGATCACAATCCATCACACAGTGCATCCAGACGTCTCACAGTGGATTCCAGCTACACATCGCACATTCAGGAATGTACCATCAATAGATACAGTCTGATAGAAATACACCCATAATAGACATACTCACCTTCAATAATAGATCAGTGAAAGTCATAACATTTCTCCAGTGGCAGACACCTACTCCTTCAATAATAGAACAGTAATTGATATGCCCACTTTCAATCACAGACCATGAAAAGACACACAGAACTTAAGTAATAGATCACTGGTGACTGAACACGCTATTGGTAATAACTAGTAATCAATGTACACTATATCAGGAATAGACCACCAATAGATATACAGTCATAAGGTGATGCAGCGGTAGAGTTGATGCCTTACAGTGCCAGAGACTATGGTTCAATACTGACTATGGGTGCTCTCTGTACCTTCTACCCCTTGACCTGTGTGGGTTTCCTCTGAGATCTCCGGTTTCCTCTCATACTCCAAAGACGTATAGGCTTGTAGTTTAATTGGCTTGGTATGATTGAAAATTGTCCCAAATGTGTGTAGGATAGTGCAAGTGTGTGGTGATTAATGGTTGGAGCGGACTCAGTAGACCAAAGGGCCTCTTTCCACTCTGTATCTCTAAACTAAACTAAACTGAACACCAATAATAGACTTACTCTCCATTGATAGTGGAAAAGTAGACAAGTGACATAACACTCTGTCAATGGTAGACCAGTAGTAGACACACCACTTCAGTAGTAGACCCGCAATGAATACACATTCATTCAGTAACACATCAGTAATATTTAGACACTCTTTCAGTATAAACCATATGGCACATTCCTTCAGCACGATTCAGTAATCAACCTGTAATGGTCTTTACTTCTTCACTAAAGGACCAGTCATTGTTACGTAGTCATTCAGTAACAGCCAAGTTATAGACACAGACTCCTTTTGTAATAGACCAGTAACAGTCATATAACCCATTCATCAACAGAGCAGTAAAATGTTTACAAAATGCATAGAAAGGAACTGCAGATGCTGGTTTATACCGAAGATAGACACAAAGTGCTGGAGTAGCTCAGCGGGTCAGACAGCATCTTTGGAGAAAAAAGGATGGGTCAGTCTGAAGAAGGGTCCGGACCTGAAACATCACCCATCCTTTTTTCTCCAGAGATGCTGCGTGACTGGCTGAGTTACTCCGGCACTTTGTGTCTATCTTCGGTAATATTTACAAATTCATGCGGAATAGTTATTTAAAATATATATGTTCCTTCAGTTATGGAGCATTAATTGGCACTGATTCCTTTCATCATCAAAACGTATTAGATACAAACATCTTCAGCAATAGAATGATTCCCCATTGCATCTGCTCCCAAGATAACGTTTTCCACTCTAGAACATCTGAGATGCCCACTTCCTTCAGAAAATGTGGTTTCCCCCTCATCCGTGTCTCTTCTGTGTCCTGCAGTTCTGTGGTCCCGCCCCCCAGATGCAACAAGGAACGAGTTCCCCTGGTGTTCATCTTTCACTCCATGTATCTCCGCATCCAACACATCATTCACTGACATTTCTGCTATCTTCTGATCCCATGACCAGTTACATCTTCCCGTCTCTCTCCCTTTTCACTTTGATCCAAAATGTAATCTGTCTATTTTGCTGCCTGACTAATTGAGTTTCCCCAGCTCTTTGCTTTTTGCTAGCAGGTGATACATACTCCTTTAGTAACAGTAGTCAGTCCCCCACAGCAATCATTTTTGAAGATACTACCCCTCACAAATAAACCAGTCATAGTCACACGGTCCACTGATAGTACAGTAAAGGATATATAGACTTTCAGCAACATACTGCTAATAGTTGCACACACCAGCAATAGACCAGTTACAGATGCATACTGCTTCAGCAATAGACATACAGTCCTTCCGCAAAATGCCGTGTTAGATACACACTCATTCAATTAGAGACATCCGCATCTAGAGTAATAAACCAGTAATAGATAAATACTAGAATAGGCCAGTAATGTATACATATTCCTAAAGTTATAGACCAACAATAGATGCAGTCGGTATCGGTAAAATACCAGGAATAGACAGACCTCATTTAGTAACAGATGTAATATTTACAAAGACCTTCAATAATAGATAAATAATAGACACCTTCAGAGAAAGATAGACAATAGACAATAGATAGACAATAGACAATAGGTGCAGGAGTAGGCCATTCAACCCTTCGAGCCAGCACCGCCATTCAATGCGATCATGGCTGATCACTCTCAATCAGTACCCCGTTCCTGCCTTCTCCCCATACCCCCTCACTCCACTATCCTTAAGAGCTCTATCCAGCTCTCTCTTGAAAGCATCCAACGAACTGGCCTCCACTGCCTTCTGAGGCAGAGAATTCCACACCTTCACCACTCTCTGACTGAAAAAGTTCTTCCTCATCTCCGTTCTAAATGGCCTACTCCTTATTCTTAAACTGTGGCCCTTTGTTCTGGACTCTCCCAACATTGAGAACATGTTTCCTGCCTCTAATGTGTCCAATCCCCTAATTATCTTATATGTTTCAATAAGATCCCCCCTCCTCCTTCTAAATTCCAGTGTATACAAGTCCAATCGCTCCAGCCTTTCAACATACGACAGTCCCGCCATTCCGGGAATTAACCTAGTGATACATGCATCTTCAGAAATAGACCAGTAATAGACACACGCTCCTTCAGTAATAGACATGAGTCAGACCCACACTCCACTAGTAATAGGCTAAGCTAGGCTAAGGCCCCCCTCGGTCATGGCTGACCATGGGTGAAGCATCCTGGTTGTTGGCTGCTTGGTCCAAACCTTGGCTGGAGAAGCATCGATGTGTGTTCGGATGCAGGCCTGGGCGATGTCATATGAAGGACAGGCTGTTGCCCGTGCAGCACGTCCCCCCCCTCTCCACGTCGCTGATCGATCCAAAGGAACAGCAGAGCCGTTACAGTTTGGCACCAGCACCGTCGCTGGAGCTGCCAGAACGAGGTTGTAGACAACGACGAACTGCCTTCGGGACTCCCACTCTGGATTTTTCTTGAGGTTTGTTCCTGGAGCCTTTCCCATGACTGGATATGGCCACAAGGCAGTGGAGGTTTTAGATCCGAGTTTTCCCTCTCCTACATGTTTTGCCTTCCCAGGCTGACGAGCCTCATCTGCCCGAGAGTAATAGACTAGCAATAGATAATTCAACCCAAACATTAACTCTGTTGCTCTTCACCAGTTTGGCCTGACCAGCTGAGTATTTTCAGCATTTTCTGCGTTAATTATAGATGGACTGCCCTTCACTAAATAGACTGGAAACAGATACACATTTCTCAGCATTAGACCTGTAGTAGACACAAAGTTCTCAGAAATAGACTAGTAATTGACACATGCACTTCTTCAAAAATACAATGTTCATAGATATGCACTCATTCAGTAACAGATTTGTAACAGATAATCACAACTGCAGTAAAAACCTGTAATAGATACACATACATACAGTAGTATAAGAAGATAACTGCAGATGCTGGTACAAATCGAAGGTATTTATTCACAAAATGCTGGAGTAACTCAGCAGGTCAGGCAACATCTCGGGAGAGAAGGAATGGGTGACGTTTCGGGTCGAGACCCTTCTTCAGACTGAAGAAGGGTCTCGACCCGAAACGTCACCCATTCCTTCTCTCCCGAGATGCTGCCTGACCTGCTGAGTTACTCCAGCATTTTGTGCATACATACAGTAATTCATACAGACCTCCTCGGTGATAGACCAGGCATATGCATGCTCCTTCAGTAATGGATTAGTAATAGACACATAGTCTTTTAGTAATACATCAATTATACACACTTTAAAAGTCAACAAGTAATAGCCTCACATTCCTTCAGTAATAATAATAATAATAATAATACATTTTATTTATATAGCGCTTTTCATATACTCAAAGACGCTTTACAGAGATTTTGAGAACATAGGGAAATGAATAAATAGATAAATAAATAAATAAATAAATGAACAGAGAAAGGAGACAGAAGGTGAGGTGACCTTCAGTGGTTGAAGGCAGTACTGAACAGGTGAGACTTCAGCGATGTTTTGAATGTGGTGAGTGTAGTAGACTCGCAAAAGACCCACTTACAGTCTATTACCCACTGTAATAGACTCGCAAAAGACCCACTTACAATACAATACAATACAATACAATATATCTTTATTGTCATTGTACCCAGGGGTACAACGAGATTGGGAATGCGCCTCCCATACGATGCACTAATTTAGGTAATTTAGACAGCAGCAACCCAACGAAACGAACAGTTGTAACAGTTTTGGACAGGGTAAAGTGCAAGTTGATCTATGCGTTGTGGCCATCCGGCTCAGCAGGACCGGTTCATAGCAGCTATGGCCCTGGGGATGAAGCTGTTCCTGAGTCTGGAGGTGCGGGCATAGAAGGCCTTGTATCGTCTGCCCGATGGAAGGAGTTCGAACAGACTGTTGCAGGGGTGTGAAGAGTCTTTGTGGATGCTGGTGGCTTTTCTGAGGCATCGTGTGTTGTAGATGCCCTCCAAGTCTGGTAGCTGTGTTCCGATGGCCCTCTGAGCTCTATGGACTACCCGCTGTAGAGCTTTCCTTTCTGCCTCCGTGCAGCTGAGGTACCACACAGGGATTCCATGCGTTAGGATGCTCTCTATGGTGCAGCGGTAGAAGGTCGTCAGCAGCTGTTGGGGTAGACCAGACTTTTTCAGTGTTCTTAAGTAGAACAGTCTTTGTTGTGCCTTCTTGACCAGCGCAGCAGTGTTATTGGACCATGTTAGGTCCTCCGAAATGTGAGTGCCCAGAAACTTGAAGCTGGACACTCTCTCCACACTGACCCCATTGATAGAGATCGGGGCATATTCCCCGTTATGTGACCTACGGAAGTTGATGATCAGCTCCTTGGTCTTGGTGGTATTTAGGGACAGGTTGTTATCCGAGCACCAGTCCGCCAGGTTCTGCACCTCCGCTCTATAGTTTGTTTCATCCCCGTTGGTGATCAGCCCGATCACCGTTGTGTCATCTGCAAACTTGACAATGGTGTTGGTGTCGAATGCAGGAACACAGTCGTGTGTGAAGAGGGAGTAGAGCATGGGGCTCAGAACACAGCCCTGTGGTGTGCCGGTACTCAGGGTGATAGTGGAGGACAGGTGCGGGCCCATTCTCACTGCCTGCGGTCGTTCCAGCAGGAAGTCCAGGATCCAGTCACATAATGACGAGCTAAGGCCTAGCTGGTGGAGTTTGGTGATGAGCTTGGTGGGGATGACCGTGTTGAAGGCGGAGCTATAGTCTATGAATAGCATCCTCACGTACGTGCCCTGTCTCTCTAGGTGAGTCAGGACAGTGTGAAGAGCCAGAGAGATGGCGTCCTCTGTAGATCTATTTGCCCTGTATGCAAATTGATGTGGGTCCAGTGAGTCAGGGATGCTGGATTTGATGTGTGAGAGGACTAGCCTCTCAAAGCACTTCATGACAATCGGCGTTAGGGCAACCGGGCGGTAGTCGTTCAGGTTGGAGATCTTTGCTTTTTTCGGCACCGGAACTATGATAGCCGACTTCAGGCACTTGGGGACCGTAGCCAGAGATAATGACAGGTTAAAGATCCTGGTGAATACCTCAGCCAGCTGTTCAGCACAGTCCTTCAGTACCCTTCCTTGAACACCATCCGGTCCTGCAGCCTTGCGTGGGTTGACCCTTTGCAGAGCGCGTTGTACCTCCTGTGTGCTCAGTTGCAAGACCTGTCCCACCGCCTCGGCTGGGGTTCTTTCACTCAAGGTGGTTTTGCCAGTTTCAAAGCGGGCAAAGAAGGTGTTAAGCTCGTTGGTCAATGCCATATCGCTGTGGGGGCAGGCAGGGCTGCTCTTGTAGCCAGTGATGTCCCTGACTTTCCGTTAATGGTAGTAATAATTACACACTCCTTCAGTAATCGGCCTGCAATGGACTTGCATTTGTAATAGGCCGATGATGGACACACACTCGTTCCTGTACTCCATCTCATCATTCTTCGTGATCCGGCCCAACACAGTGTAGATAGGGTTAGAGCTGAGCTTGGCTGCACAGTCATGAGTCTGAACGTACTATAGTAGGTGACTGAGAACATATCCTTGAGGGGGCATCGGTGTTGAGAATTACTGTGGAGGAGGTGTTGTCACCTTTCCTTCAGTAATAAATAGCAATACATGAGAAATATTTATTTATTCGTGTCATCACACAGCTGTTTGCCAATAGCGAGCAGATTTTAGTGCCACGTCGTTGGCCTCTGCAAGATCCTTTACAGTGCGTGCGTCATGCAGCACGTCACAGCTCAGGAGATGTTCCATAATCTGGAGGCCCCGTCCGCACTCGCAGTCTGCCGCATCTTCAGTGTATCCCCACTTCAGCGTGTTCGATTTGCTCCTCCCCTTGCCTGTCCGCAGTCTGTTGAGACTGCGCCAGGTTATCCACGGTTGGTCGGAACCTGGTGGGAGTTTCTCAGAGGGATCGATTGCCATGTGAATGTCTACACTAGAAATAGATATGTAATTATTCAGGAATAGAATGGTAATACAAACACCTCTTTGGTAATCGGCCTGGAACAGATACACACTCCTTTGATAATGGGCCAGTAATAGTTTTACACTCTTTCAGTAATAGAGCAGTAATTGGCACAGATGTCTTCAGTAATAGACCCACATAGATAAGCACACCTTCAGGAATAGATCTGTAATAGGTGAACACTACTTCAGAAATAGCCAGCAAAGTCACATATACCTTTAGTAATAGAGCAGTCACAGACACGCGTGTAATAAATGAATAGTAAACACACATTCCTTCAGTAACAAAGCAGTAATATTTACAAATTCATTTAATAATAAATGAGTTTTAGATACTTTACTTCCTTAATGGACACCAGAAGACATACAAAGTTTCAGTAATAGGCCAGTTATAGTCGCAACTTCCTTGAGTCATTGAGCAGTGAGAGAGACATACACTCCAGTAATAGGCAGGCCACGATGCAAACTCCATCAGTAATGTTATTAATTATGCAGACTCTGGTCTGAAGGCTCCGTCCACTTTTACAATCACTGTGTAATCATTGTCTTTCGTGGTTATTTCTGTTTTTTCTTATCTGTTCTCTCCAAGAGGAATGTGCAGAATCGTATCTCCCTTCCTCCTTGTCCCATTTCTCACTAATTTATCTTGTCTTGCTCATTCTGCCCCATGTCTTTAAACATGTTGAACTCTGTTTTGTCCTCTGTCACGCCTGCTTCCTGTCTGCTCATTATATTTAGGTGTGGAGTTTCCTCATCCCTTTGCTCTTCCACGTCTGGTGCAATTCCACATCGCGGGAGTCCATCCAAACCTCTCTTCTGAACACTGATGGGTCACTTAATTCCAGTCCAGGTCGAGCAGGTTATCGAGTCGCTGCTGAATGACTGGCCGAGATATTTACTTCAACACATAAGTCCGACAATGTTTGCCTGGTGCATGTGGGTAATTGGGACGGAGTACTGCAAAAGAGATTATTACACTGAAACCTTGGCTGCCTTGTCCAGTCAGTTACTGCTATAGCTCCATCTACAGGCATTTGGTCTCTGCCTCAAATGGTAATTGGAAAAGATCACAGATGGTCATTCTTTCCTCTTTGCTAAATAATGTTACGGAAGATTATGACACCACTTATTTTCCAACACCTTCCAATTTGGGCCGTTAATCAGATGTGAATTAGAGGCACAAAAAGCAGCAGTGCATTCTTTATTTTAAATGAGTAGTCAATGCAATGTCGCCTCAAACACTGCTCATTCCTTGATCACTACAATTCCAATATTATGACATATTTTCCGAATCAACAAGTATCTGATGAAACTAAGCTTCCAGTACTCTACTTCTTTCTCCGTACTCCACACTGTTTTGACAACAAACCTCACTGCACCTTCTCTTGAAACACTACAGCAGAGAATGAGGAAAAGCAGCCCATCCGACCACAACCAGAGAGCAGTGCTGAACTACTATCGACATCTTTGGTGACCCTCGGACTATCCTTGATTGGACTTTGCTGGCTTTACCTTGCACTAAACATTATTTCCCTTTCATGTATCTATACACTGTCAATGGCTCGATTGTAATCATGTATTGTCTTTCTGCTGACTGGATAGTTCGCAACAGAAAAACTTTTCACAGCACTTCGGTACACGTGACGATAAACTAAACTGAACTGAATATCTGGCTCTGTTAACTCTTTGGTGGAGCTGTACCCTTGTTCTTTTCCTAAAGCCCTGTGGAATTAGCCCTATGAAGGCAATGCTTGCAATCCTTCCCTGTTGCATTGTTGTGAGTTACGATTGAACCTGCTTCCACCATCCGACCAGGGCAACGCAGTCCAGATTACACCAGTCTTCATCGGCAAAAAAAATTCATTTCACTTCTCCTGCTTTTGATTCCGTCATTGTATTGACCCTTCTGTTGTTGCCTGCAATGCTTTGAGTACTTACAAACAAAATTATTCAAATAAAATGGAAAATGTGGCAGTAAATGCTAAACTTCGTGACTTTCCGTCCGGGGTTGCTTGCAGCGGTATCTCATAGATTAACTCCTCATTGCTGGAGAATCCAGGGCAAGGCTGGTAGGTTGTGAACTAAAATGGGAAGAATCAATATTGCCTGATGGAAATGGGAGTTGATACGTTGCCCAGCAGAGCGTTATTGTGTCAGAGTAAAGGCTTAGTGGGTGGCTCTCTTGTCTCAGAATTATAAAGATATGTAGTGTTAGTAAACTCTTTAGTGTTGCTGTTTACTGTAGCGAATGACTGAGAGGAAACTACTATCAAAACAGCCTTACTGCAGCCAAACAATATTGGTGGATGCAGCAAGTGCATTCAGTTGCTAAACCTAATCTTGCACCTAATAAGCTAAAAGTAAAAATCCCATTAGAACCTTTCAGCTGTTTGCACACATGGTATGACACAATTAACTATTTACGTACATGAAATTGTACAATTACATACAGATATACATTTGACCAATCATGAATTTGTTCATTCTGCTCAACAACGAAACACTGCTACAAGCTATATTAATCTTACTGGCAAGCCGACACGATTAAAATGGATAATTTCTCCAGATACACATCTAATCTCACTTTCTCTCCTGCAATTGTTAACTCAATGTAATTGTCTTCATAACTAATAACACATTGCATTGCATATTCTAAACAGCAACTGTTAAAAAAAACACAAAACAGGAACAATAACATCAACCATCACAAAAGCTACATTCGTACATGGTATTCTATACCTTACTTGATATCATGAAGTCAATCACAGTGATCCCTACTTTGATTGCTTCTCAAGGATCTCCATCCTTATACATTTGCGTTTACATTCTTGCTTCTTGACTCCCTCTCTGTTGACTTACTCTAGTCTCCGAACATATCCTTTTCACTGCCGTCCCTTTTGAATCTGGACTTTACAGTTTGCAGGCTCCTATACCTTCTTCCTGGTTGTGTGGGTCCTTCATGAAGCTGGCTGCCTTTTTGACCCAATAGATCCCTTTGGAGGTAGACGGGTCAGTACCAGTGATGGACTGGGCAGTGTTCACCACTTTTTGGAATCTCCTTCATTCCTGGGCATTCAAGTTGCCAAATCAGGCTATGATGCAGCCAGTCAATATGGTCTCTACCGTACATCTGTAGAAGTTTAAGAGAACATTCGTCCACATGCCGAATCTCCTCAATCTTCTAAGGAAGTTGAGGCATTGATGGCTTTTCTTTGTGGTTGCATCATGGTGCTGGGGTCTAGGGCAGGTCTTCAGAGATATGTATGCACAGGAACTTGAAGTTGTTGACTTTCTGCTGCACCAACCCATCGGTGAAGACATGTTTGTGGATCCTCGGCCTTCCTCTCCGAAAGTCAGCAATCAATTCCTTGGTGTTACTGACTTTGGGAGCAAGGTTGTTGTTCTGGCTCATTCAGTCAGATGATTGTTCTCCATCTTCTACTCTGACTCATCGTTATCCATAATTCTTCCAACAACAGTGGTGTCGTCAGCGAATTCATTGTGGAGTGGAGCTGTGTCCGGCTACATAATCATGGGTTTAGAGTGAGTGGAGCAGGGGGCTGAGCATACAGTCTTATGGTGCCCCTGTGCTGATGGTTATCGAGGAGGAAATGTTGTTTCCAAATCATACCGATTGTGTTCTGCTCATGAGGAAGTCGGGGATCAAGTTGCAAAAGGATGTTCAGAGACTCACTCCACAGCACTCGATTCCCACTCCAGAGCCTAAGATGGAAGATCTGGATTGACTTTCAAATGGAATTAGGAAACTAACACTTGACTATGTTCAAAATGCACCACAAAATGTCTCACAATTCAATAAAAGACCAGATGTAATCATATTTATATGCCCTGATGACACAAATGGAACATGAAATTGGTAAGTGTACAATGGTACCAATAAAATGTAAATAAGACTGTGATCTCATCAGCACCAAAGGAACAAAAAAACATTCATAGAGATGGCTCTATAATGTTTGAAGCAATGCACCCAATGTATCTCAGCAAAGACACTAGAATCTGTGGATGCTGAAGTCTTGAGCAAAAAACAAATTACTGGAAGAATTTAGCAGGCCAGGCAGTATCTGAGGAGGGAAATAAACAGATGACATTTTGGGTCACGACCCTACTTTAGTCTGATGGAGTGAGGGGAAGAAAGTTGGAAAAGAAAGGTGGGGTGGGGCATGGCAAGTGATCGGAGAATTTAATCTGAAGAAGGGTCCCAACCCGAAACATCTCTCTCCACAGATGCTGCCTGGCTGACTGAGTTCCTCCAGCACGGTTATTTTACACGTTGAAATCTCAATGATGCAGACACTAGTCAACATAAGTTTGCAGCTACTCAACGTTAAAGTTCTCGCCCTTGATTTCAGATATCCAATGTCCTTGGCGCTGTCCCTTAATCCCTTTCAGACGCCTGCACTCTTCTATTCTCACCTGTTGACCATCCCTAATATTCTTTATGAACTGCTCTTCTGATAATATTCTTTATTAACTGCTCTTCTGATAATATTCTTCATGAACTGCTCTTCTGATAATATCAAGATCAAGATCAAGATAGCTTTATTTGTCATCCAATATTGGACGAAATTCGGTCACCCACAGTCCAACAATAAAAGCATTAAATAGGCATTCAAATTACACAACCCCAAAACCCCCAAAACACAGTCCAACAATAAAAGCATTAAATAGGCATTAAAATTACCCAACCCCAAAAACACACAAAAAAAGAAACATCCATCACAGTGAGTCTCCTCCAGTCCTCTCCTCACTGTGATGGAAGGCCACAATGTCTTTCCCTTCTCCTGCTGTCCTTGCCCGCAGTCAGGCTGTTGTGGTTGCAGGCCGCACCGGACGGTCCACAGCGGGCCAAGCCCAAGGCGCGTCGCGTCGCAGCCGCTCCCGCAGCCTCCGAAAACGGCCGGCTCCGCCGATGATAAGTCCGATCCGGGGCGGGCGAACACGCTGCTGCCGCTGTTGCTGCACGTC
This sequence comes from Rhinoraja longicauda, assembly GCF_053455715.1. Taxonomy (NCBI): domain Eukaryota; kingdom Metazoa; phylum Chordata; class Chondrichthyes; order Rajiformes; family Arhynchobatidae; genus Rhinoraja; species Rhinoraja longicauda. Next base: position 15,915,182 of record NC_135973.1, read on the forward strand.
GGAGCGGTCGTGGCTCCCGACATTGAAGCCCCCGCCCAGCAGAGAAATATCCCGCGGCATATCTTAGGCCGCGCCGGACGGTGAAATGTCCGCGACCCAAACCCCGTGATCCGGGGCGGGCGAACACGCTGCCGCTGCTGGAGCTCCCGATGTCGGCATCCACGCGGCCCGAGCCTAAGGCGAGTCGCAGCCGCTCCCGCAGCCTCCGAAGACGGCCGGCTCCGGTGGTGGTAAGTCCGATCCGCGGGCTCTGCGAACCAGAGCCCTGGAGGCCGCCAGCTCCAGGAGTTGGGCCGATGGTAGGCCGCAGATGGAACGGAGACACGGCCCAGAAAACAAAGGTCGGGCCTCCGTTCGGAAGGGATACATATTTACAATGTTACAGTTCCCCCCCCTCCCCCCCACCTACACACATAGTACACAACACAAAAACACCACATCACAACTACAATTAAGACAAAAAAACCCAACAAAAACACAAGACAAATGGACCGCAGGTGTAGCCGCAGCTGCTAGGGCAGCGCCGCCATTCTTTATGAACTGCTCTTCTGATAACCGGCCATTCCAAAATGCTAGGGTCCAAAATCCCTTCACTGAACCTTTCTGCCAGTCTTTTCTCCTTAAAGACCATTAACACCAGGATTTGGTGCCCACGCCAACCTCTGTGGTTTGCTGTCAAACTTTGTTGGATTTTGAGAGATGTTTTGCTACATTGAAATTGTTGATGTTGAAGCTGTCTCCTGGCCTGCACTTTCTTTTCATCTGAATTCATCCGATTTTCCTCTCTCTAAATTCCTCTATTCCACTTTGTTCGCTAGGCAATCCCATTATGCAATCCCTGCCCAACTCTAATGAAGAGCAATTCCCATTGGCCTATCCAGCTCTCCGCGTTTCACTCTGCAACTTAAAATAAACTTGTTTCCTCATGTTTCTCGTTGTGATGAGGATCTTCAACCTGAAATGCTAAATTTGTTTCTCACTCCACAGATGCTGCCTGACCTTCGTTTCCACACGTTTTCCCGATGGTGGGTATCAAACTAAGGGTCAGCCAGGGCCATTTGAGAATGGTCAGTCTCCAAGTCATGGAGATTCCATTTAGAATCCATCCGCACACTGTGGATGGATTGATTGTAATTATGCATTGTCTTTCCGCTGACTGGTTAGCACACAACAAAAGCTTTGTACTGTGCCTCGGTGACACGTGACAATCATCTAAACTAAACTGAACTAAACTAAACTAAACTCCAGCACAAAAATCTAGATTGGATTCAAGTAAGGGAGTGCAGCAGTAGGGAAAGCTGGTGGAGTGGGAGTGCTGTAGGAGAGAGTGCTGGAGGATTGAAGTGCTGTGGGAGAGAAAGCTGGGGAGGGTGGGCTGTGGGGGGAAAAATGGAGATGGGGAGTACTGTAGAAGGAGAGAGCTGTAGGAGGTGAATGCTGTAGGATGGAATGCTGGAGGAGGGGAGAGATGTAGGTGGGGAGAGATGAAGGATGGAAATATTTTGGGAGGGGGGATGCTGTATGGTAAGAGGAGATGGTAAATTCAGGTATCTCAGGTTGATCTAAGGGATCTGACAACATAATTTCAAGAAGAGCAGGTGATTTCTCCCATGTGTCCTGGCCCAATGCTTATCCTTCACTCAATAATCACTGAAACAGATTACATGGTGATTATCACACTGCTATCTACAGGAGTGTGCTCTGCATATATTGATACAGTAATTGTATCTAATTGCAATATACCTCAAGAATAGTGCACTAGCTGTAAGTTGCTTCTGGGTGTCCTGCAGGCAAGAAAGTTGCTGGAAAAATGCAATCCCTTTTCTTTGAACATCGCACTCACTGTCACACCTGATAAACTGTTTCAAGGAGATCATGCCCTCTATTCTGCTCGGGGATGCCACTGCGTGTGACGTGGGGGATTTCAGACAGGTAACCTCCTCCTTCCAACGTTTGAAAAGGAAAGCCAATGGGCCTTTCATTGAAGGTGGACTCAAAATGCTGGAGTAACTCAACGGGACAGGCAGCATCTCTGGAGAAAAGAAATAGGTGACATTTCGGGTTGAGACCCTTCTTCAGGCTGAGAATCGGGGTAGAGGGAAAGTAAAGATATGAAAGGGTACAGAACAAATCAGAGCCACACCAATGGTCATGGACAAAGATAATAGAGCAGAGCAAGATAGACCACTCGACCCTAAAAACCGTAGTATGTCATGGCGCCATTTTAGTAGGCAAAAACTTGCATGAACATTTAAAAAGAAAAATAATAAAAATCTGTGAATTGATAGATGAGATATATTCTGCATTTTTTATGGTATCATCACACATACTGTTCCCCCAAAACACTGATTACACTGCGAGAGGCTTAACGGGCGGTGGGTTTTGCCTACTAAAATGGCGGACGTTATGCTCCGTTGCATACTACACTTCAGTATAGGTGATTTCAACGGAGTATAGGTGATTTTATCTTGCTCCTCTGGTATCTTTTTTTTTTTTTTTTTTTTTTTTCTTAATTTTTTTAATTTTATAATTGATTACAATGCATATAACAACAACAGTAAACCCCATCCCTCCCCTTCCCTACATAATCATGAAAACCAACAAACAAAAACAAACAAATAAATAAATAAAAATACATTTAAAAAAAACATAACTACAATGTAACAAAAAAAGACAAAAGCACAAAAACATGAGGCAAGGTAATTTTCACAAGTCAAATATTTCAGTATTTTCACTGCTGGATTCAAAGAAGGTACAAAAGCGTGTGGCATTGAGGGGATAGTTTTACTTGTCCTTAATATGCTGCAGCACTGGGTTCCATATGTTGAAGAACTTTTGAGGGTTGCCAGACAATTCATATCTCAACCTCTCTACGTGTAATATGCCCATTAATTCTCTTAACCAAGTCTCAAACTGAGGAGCAGAGTCTGATTTCCATAGTTTCAAAATACATCTGTTGGCAATTACCATACCATAAACCAAGATTGTGCGAGCATTATGGTCTAGTGACGTTTAAAACAGTGGAGTACCATTGAAATAAAAGACACCAAAAGTTGTGAAGTTTTGGACAAGTCCAAAAGTGGTGAGCGAGTGTACCCTCGGCGGTCTTGCATCTATTACACAAAGGTGAGAGATCAGGAAAGATTTTATGCAGCTTAACCTTAGAGTAGTGTAATCTGTGTATAACCTTGAATTGAATCAGTTGTAGCCTAGAATTAATAGAACAGGATTTTATACTTTTCAGTACTTCCTTCCAGACATCGTCATCAATTTCAATGTTAAGGTCTTCTTCCCAGGTTTGTTTTATTTTTAAAGTAGATTTATCTAGTTTGTTTAAAAAGATACCTACAAACGATGAGATTAGGTTCTTTGCTTCCGGGGGACCCAGCAAAATTTTGGACAACAAGTCGTCTTCGGGCAGGGACTCAAAAAGCGAATTGTTTTGTCGAACATAATTTCTCAGCTGTAAGTACCTGAAGAATTGAGTTTTGGGCAATGAGAACTTGGATTGTAGCTGATCAAATGATGCAAAGTGTCTATTTATGTAAAGATCTTTTATTGTAACTATCCCTTTACAGCTCCATTCTTTGAATGCTGTGTCTGTAAATGATGGGGGGAAAGCGTGGTTATGCCAGATTGGGGCGTGCATTGACGTATTCGGAAGCTCACAAGCTTTCCTAATTTGGTGCCATATTCTCTGAGCATTGGACAGAGTGAAGTGATCCTCTCTAAGAGAGGTGAGAGATCTGGGTAATGAAAAAAGGAGAGCAGGGAGAGAAGTTTTTGGGGTTAAGCTTTTTTCAATCGCCAGCCAAGGTGGCAGGTCATATCCAACTCCCCGTTCATATGCATACTGCCAGTATACCATGACTCTAACATTGGCCGCCCAATAGTAATATAAAAAGCACGGTAACCCCAGTCCCCCATGTTCCCTCGTTTTTTGAAGATAAGCTTTTGAGATCCTGTGTGCTTTATATCCCCAAATAAATGGCATAATGATAGAATCGATTAACTTAAAGTAGGATTTGGGGATAAAAACAGGAACATTCTGAAATAAATACAGAAATCTCGGCAGGGAGACCATCTTTACTGCGTTCACGCGGCCAATCAAGGAAATAGGCAACGTTCTCCATTTCTCTATGTTCTCCTTTAGCTTGTTCAACCTTTCGGTAAAGTTAATTTTAAAAAGGGTCTTGGGGTTTTTAGATATTTTAATGCCCAGATATTTTATACTATCCAGATTTGTTTTAAACTGCATGTTGGCTAAGAATACAGAGTCTAATTCTGCTGTTATCGATATAAGTTCACTCTTCTGCCAGTTTATAGTGTAACCTGAGACCTCGCCAAAGGAATTAATAAGCTGGAATAGGTAAGGAACAGAATGTTCAGGGTCAGATACAAAGATGGCAATATCATCCGCATAAAGCGAAATCTTATGTTCCACCCCACCCAGTATTATCGGTTTTCTAAGCGCATGCCCTCTTATGCCGATTGCCAGCGGCTCAATGGCTAACGCAAAGAGGAGCGGCGAGAGGGGGCAGCCCTGTCGCGTACCCCTCTGAAGGGCAAAAGGGGGTGACCTATCCTGGTTTGTGAGTATGGAAGCGGTGGGATGAGCATATATAAGACGCACCCAGGAAATAAAAGAGGCTCCAAGACCAAACTCTTCCAGCACTCTGAGTAAATATCCCCACTCAACCTGATCGAAAGCTTTTTCTGCGTCTAAACACAGAATGGCTTGTTTGGAAGAACTATCGAATTTGTGATACATAATGTTCATTACTCTTCGAACATTAAAGAAAGAGAACCTATTGGGGATGAACCCGGTCTGATCCGTATGGATAATGGATTCTATACACTTATTTAGTCTAGTCGCCATTATTTTAGTAAAAATCTTGAAATCCAAATTAAGCATAGAAATTGGTCGGTATGAGGAGGGATTGGTTTCATCCCTGTCTTGTTTCAATAAGAGAGAAATATTAGCATTGTACAATGACGGTGGGAGCTTTTTCAACTCGATTGAGTGGGAGAGCATCCTGTGCAGAATCGGAGTTACCTGGTCAGCAAACTTCTTATAAAATTCGACTCCAAAACCGTCTGGCCCAGGGCTCTTGCCGTTTTGCAACGACCTAATTGCATCCTTGATTTCTACAGAGGAGGGTTCTGAGTTTAAGGCCTCACAAGAGGCGCTATCTAATTTTGGTATGTCCAACTTTTTTAACCATGCATTGATATCACCGTTAGCTTTGGATTTATACAGCTCTTGATAATACTCCTCAAAGCGTTCATTTATTAATTTTGGATCGGTTAAAGCAACACCCTTGCCTGATTTTATTATATGTATGGCCCTACTTGCTTGTTGCCCTCTAAGCTGACGGGCTAACAATGTATGCGGTTTGTCCCCTAATTCAAAATATCGCTGTTTCAGTCGCAGTAGCTGGTCACTGACTTGATTTGTTAGAATCGTGTTATACTCATATTTAAGACTGAGCATATTTTGCAGCGTTTGGGGGTTGTTTGTGCTCCGATACAACGTCTCCATTGGAGAAAGCTCCGAATCAATTTCTTGTAGACGTCTCTCTCTGGATTTCTTTAAAGACGCTTCATACGAAATAATATGACCCCTCATAACTGCCTTGAAAGCTTCCCACAAGGTGGAGTCCGAGACATCAGAAGTGTCATTGGTCTCCAAATATTCTGTAATTTTTTCAGACATGTATTTACAGAAAGTTCCATCATTAAGCAAGGAAAGGCGTAGTCGCCATTTAGCACATCGTTTAGACAGCTTAAAGTCAAAGATAATTGAGGTTGGAGCGTGATCTGAGATCAAAATGTTATGATATTTGGTATTTATTACATTAGGTATGAGTTTCGAGTCTAATAAAAAATAATCGATACGAGAGTATGAATTGTGCATTTTAGAAAAAAAAGAGTATTCTCTGTCTGTGGGATGCTGTATCCTCCAAATGTCAACTAAATTGGTGGAGGAGATGAGATTTTTCAAAACCGTGGATGCATTCGAAGGGCTACACATTTTATTTGATGACCTATCCAGGTGCCAGTCAAGGATTGTGTTATGGTCCCCTGCAACAATCACATTCGTATTAGAAAGGTCAGGTAGCTTATCAAAGATTTTGCGAAAGAAAGCTGCATCATCAATATTCGGACCATAAATGTTAAGCAGTGTTACATGAACAGAGTAAAGGTACCCAGTTACTATGAGAAATCGACCATTCGGGTCACTTACTGTAGAAATATGTCTGAAATCTATGTTTTTCTTAACCATAATTGCCACCCCGCGGGCTTTGCTAGAAAATGTGGATTGAAATATCTGATCTGCCCATCTGCAGCGCAACTGTCTCTGCCCCAATGTTCTAATGTGAGTTTCTTGGAGGAACACAAGGTCGGCAGATAAAGACCTAAGATGTGAAAACACCTTAGCTCGTTTAATTGGGTGGCCCATGCCGTGGACATTCCAGCTCACCATGGTAACCCTCCCACGCACATCATCATCCCCAGGTACCATCAGAAGGTGTAAATTGTATTACATAAGCAGCGACATAATAATTTGCCTCAAACAAAAAAACAGGAAGACCACCAACACAAAAACACACACAAAACTCGGACTTTCCCTCCCCCCATCCCCACTCTCCCAAACAAAGTGAGAGAAAATATCCTAACATACTGTAAACGGGGGTTACTTCAACTATCTAGCCTGTTAAGCCCAAAGGCTAGCTAAAGGCTAAATTGTGAAACCGCTAGCTAGTTAACTACAAATTCAGTCGGCATCCCCTCCGATGAACAAACAAAATTACGGATCTGTTCAACAAAAAAAACGTTTCCCTTTGAAAAATTAGCAGGAACCCATCCTGTAAAATCATCCTATTCCTGAAACGAATTAAGCACATTAAACAAAGTTAAAGTTAAATCTATTGAGTCCAACGTCTACCTTTCGTGTGAATGACCATGTCCATGGCTCAGAGTTAACTCGTTCGCATGTTAGCCGACGCCCGCCGTCCACTCCGGGCCAGCGGCTTAAACATGGATAGACATGGGAGAGTCAGTGCACTTGGACAAAAGCTTGTATCCTCAGGATTTAAGCTTACTCGACAAGAGGGTGACCATGCCCCCACGTTGAGATTGGCTGAAACAGCTGGTCTGGAGACCAGCTAGTCAGTGTTAGTCTGTTAGCCGACATTAGCCCACCGTTGTCACCGGGCTGGGTGGCAGGTTATCCGCGAATAGTTTGGCCTCCTCCGGGGTGCTAAATATCGACGTGTCGATACCCTGGGTAACCCGGAGGCGAGCAGGGTAGATATATCCGGTTCGCAGGCCTGCCTCTTTGAGCTTCTTCCTCGTGACCTCGAAAAGACGACGTTGTTTCATTATCTCTGCCGGGAGATCAGGAAAAATGTGAATTTGCTTCCCATTGTAGTTCAGCGGGTATTGTTGTTGTGACAGTCGCATTATCCGCTCTTTCTGATGGCCGCTGTGGATCTTAACTATCATGACTCTGGGGCGCGCGAGATCGTTAGCCGGTTGTCCTCCCAGCCTATACGCCCTATCAACTTCTATGGGCATCGAGAAATGTTCTGCCCCCAACAAGTCCCGAATAAAGTTACCAATGAACTCCATGGGGCGGCCGCCTTCAATCTTTTCTGGTAGTCCGACCACTTTTATGTTCTGGCGCCTGGAGCGCGCCTCCAGATCTATAACTTTATCCTGGAGGGCCTTGTTAGCAAATTCTAGCCTTAGCCACTGCTGCTCCAACTGAATTAGTCGAGTGTCATTGTCACTGCTCGCATCTTCTACCATAGATATCCGTGCTCCATGTTCAGTCAGAGTGGCTTAGGTAACTTGGAGGGACACCTCCAGGGTATTAAATCGGTCATCCATCTTCTTGCTCATTTCATTTATAGCTGTAAGAATGATGGCTGTTTCAGGAGTTCCTTCTGCCGATAGTGTGATTAGCTCCGGCTCTCCACCACTAGGCCGCTCCTCATCCAGTGACGATGCTGGGTTTTCATTAAATTTCCTGACGGCTGGCTGCTTTCTGGACGACTTCTGCGTTGTCATTTTATGTCGGTCTGTTATTACAGCAGTAGACACAACTTAAAGTGGGAGTTGTACTATAAATAGTCTTTTATTCCTTAATCTCGATTTATCGGAGGGGAGCTCTAGCAAAACACGTCTATTACATCATATGCACACTAGCGCCCCCCTCCTCTGGTATCTTTGGTCATGGAGGACCTTTCATTGTCCGACTGGGTATTTATTTTTCCTGTACCAACTCCACCATTTTACAGATAATAAATCATTTTTCTCATGCCCCTCTGATTTGCTTTCTGAATGTTGCTTCTGGCAGAACATGGAACTGAACTAAACAAATAGATAGAGTGGTAAATAAGGCGTATGCTATCCTTCCCGTCACCGGTCAGGCATTGAGTATAAGATGTGTAGAAAAGAACTGCAGACGCTGCTTTTTACTGAAGACAGTCAAAAGGTGCTGGAGAAAGTCAGCTGGTCAGGCAGCATCTTTGGAGAAAATGGAAGGGTGACATTTTGGGTTGGAACCTTTCTTCAGACTGCGGCACGGTAGCGCAGCGGTAGAGTTGCTGCTTTACAGCGAATGCAGCGCCGGAGACTCAGGTTCGATCCTGACTACGGGTGCTGCACTGTAAGGAGTTTGTACGTTCTCCCCGTGACCTGCGTGGGTTTTCACCGAGATCTTCGGTTTCCTCCCACACTCCAAAGACGTACAGGTATGTAGGTTAATTGGCTGGGTAAATGTAAAAATTGTCCCTAGTGGGTGTAGGATAGTGTTAATGTATGGGGATCGCTGGGCGGCACGGACTTGGTGGGCCGAAAAGGCCTGTTTCCGGCTGTATATATATGATATGATATGATATGATAAAGTGGAGGGGACTGGAGGTAGGAAAAGGCCAGAACAAATCGTGGCTGGCAACAGAAGACCAAGGAAGGGTGGAGCCTATAATGGCCCATTGTTGGCTGGGGAAGAGGTGATAACGAGGGGATACAAGGATGTGAACAGTGGAACTAGTGGGGTGACTAGGGTGGGGGAGTGAGGGGAGAGAGGGAATGCAGGGCTTACTTGAAGTTAGAGAAATCAGCGTTCATACCGCTGGGTTGTAGGCTGCCCAAGCGAAATATGAGATGCTGTTCCTGGGTGGGTATGTTTTTACAGAGAGTGGTGGGGGTCTGGAATGCGCTGCCACAGGTGGTGGTGAAAGCAGATATGATCATGGCATTGAAGAAGCTTTTAAATGGAGAGATGATTATGCAGGGAATGGGGGGATATGAATCATATGCAAGCAGAAGGGATAAGTTCAAGTTGGCATCATATACGACGCATTGGGGCCCTAAGAGCCAGTTCCTGAGCAGTAACGTTCTATGTTTTGTTTCTATGTAGAAATGTAGAAATGTAGCAAAGGCTAACAGAACTCGTCAGGCTTGATGCAGGGTACATGTTTCCTGGAACTCTGTGGTTCAGAATGAGGCCACAGTGTATGGGGTAAGACATTTAGGACTGAGATGAGGATGGTGAACCTGGCATCCGCATCTCAGTCCGAAATGTATTACTCCATACCCTGAAACTGTGACCCCCTCATGCTAGACCACGGAGTCACAAGAAACATCTTCCCCACGTCCAGCCTGTTGTAGAAGGGTCTCGACCCGAAACGTCACCCATTCCTCCTCTCCAGAGATGCTGCCTGTCCCGTTGAGTTACTCCAGCATTTTGTGTCGATCTGAGGAAACCCTCAATCCATTAGAATTGGTCATAGCATTTCCTCCACTTTGATCCTCAACACACAGCGGTAGAGTTGCTGCTTTACAGCGAATGCAGCGCCGGAGACTCAGGTTCGATCCTGACTACGGGTGCTGCACTGTAAGGAGTTTGTACGTTCTCCCCGTGACCTGCGTGGGTTTTCTCCAAGATCTTCGGTTTCCTCCCACACTCCAAAGACGTACAGGTATGTAGGTTAATTGGCTGGGTAAATGTAAAAATTGTCCCTAGTGGGTGTAGGATAGTGTTAATGTACGGGGATCGCTGGGCGGCACGGACTTGGTGGGCCGAAAAGGCCTGTTTCCGGCTGTATATATATGATATGATATGATATGATATGTTCTAGAGCCGTGCAGTCATGACTGCAGGGCCCAGTAGAATGTGAAATGATCTTTAGTTTACCCATGATACCACTTTTGTCGAGCGGATCAATAGTTACAATGAGATGGAGTACAGGAAAGAGATCGAGAAACTTATGTCATGATGTCAGGATAACAACCTAACACACAAAGATAGTCAGTCTGAAGTAGGGTCTCGACCCGAAACATCACCCTTTCCTTCTCTCCAGAGATGCTGCCTGTCCTGCTGAGTTACTCCAGCATTTTGTGTCTATCTTTGGTTTAAACCAGCATCTGCAGTTCCATCCTACACAACCTCACACTCAAGTCGGCATGAGGAAAGAGTTCGCTGTTGAGATAAGGAAGTGAGGGGAGGGGTAGAGTGGCTGGTGAATACAACCCAGTCAACATTAATGTAAATGCTGTAGAGGTAATCGACAGCTTGAAGGTTCTTGGCATCCCTGTCACCTATCTGCCCATTTCCTCCACAGATGCTGCCGGACCACCTGAGTTCTTCCAGCAGTTTATTTCTTTGCCGAAGATTCCTGCATCTGGTGTCTCTTGTGTCTCCTGTTATTTCCCAGTTGGCCTATCAGAGTATTGCACCTGTATTTAAATCAAATTGGTAATATTGTTTTAATTATGTTTAATTTTATTTGCAAACTTTTTTCAAACTTAATAGTAATTTAACAGCATGAACATTTTGCTACCGTCCTCGGCTGTCTCTAAAAGTTGTTGAAAGGTTTTGAAAGGCCGTTGGTGTGTTGTGTTGGGCTCTGCCTGACAGGAAGGTCAGTGCCATCTAGTGGAAACTGGACCTGTGTCATGTCTTTCCAGGGACAGATCCAGGTGAGTACAGGTGTGCGCATGGTGAGTGTGGGCAGCTTAGCACTCACCGACATGTGTCAGAAACCCTTTGCCACTCATCGAGGCCCTCTACAAACCTAATTTACCCAACCTCCGCACCTCACCTGCTTCTCTTTAATATAAGAAAATAACTGCAGATGCTGGTACAAATCGAAGGTATTTATTCACAAAATGCTGGAGTAACTCAGCAGGTCAGGCAGCATCTCAGGAGAGAAGGAATGGGTGACGTTTCGGGTCGAGACCCTTCTTCAGACTGATGTCAGGGGGGCGGGACAAAGGAAGGATATAGGTGGAGACAGGAAGATAGAGGGAGATCTGGGAAGGAGGAGGGGAAGAGAGGGACAGAGGAACTATCTAAAGTTGGAGAAGTCGATGTTCATACCACTGGGCTGCAAGCTGCCCAAGCGAAATATGAGGTGCTGTTACTCCAATTTCTGGTGGGCCTCACTATGGCACTGGAGGAGGCCCATGACAGAAAGGACAGACTGGGAATGAGAGGGGGAGTTGAAGTGCTCGGCCACCGGGAGATCAGTTTGGCCAACGCGGACCGAGCGCAGGTGTTGAGCGAAGCGATCGCCGAGCCTGCGCTTGGTTTCGCCGATGTAAATAAGTTGACATCTAGAGCAGCGGATGCAATAGATGAGGTTGGAGGAGGTGCAGGTGATACTCTTTAATACTCTTTTTAAAGCCTGCTTTGTGTAAGTATCTGACAGTCCATTTCCCACTCCCTATCCCTTCCAACTATATCCCTAGGCGAAACACAAAGTGCTGGAGGAACTCAATGGGTGTACAGGGTATCTGTGGAGGAAACCGAGTATCGGGATCCTTCTTCAGACTGATTGTGGTAGGGGGTGAAAGCTGAAAGGGGGCTGGGGCAGGGGCAGGGCCAATTTGGCAAGTGATAGGTGGATGCAGGTAAGGGGGGGGGGTTGATTGGCAGATGGGTGGAGTAAGTAACAAAGACTAGAGATGAAAGGGAGGCAATAGAATTCAGATAAAGAGAGGAGGAGGATGAAATGCAAAGCCAGAGTGTGGGATATGGGAAGGAGATATAAATTAGTTAATAATTGAGATATCCAGAAGGCCCTCCCTCTGGCTTTATATTTTACTCCACTTCTCTCCTTATCTGACATCCTTTTCACCACTAGTCTTTGCTGCTTCCTCCAGCCATCTGCCAAACAACCTCCCCTCACCTGTATCCACCTATCACTTGCCAAGCTTTGTCCTGCCCCAGCTTCTCTATTCCACTTTTCTCCCCCCCACTGCTGCAATCTGTCTGAAGAAGGGTCTCAACCTGAGATATAACCTGTCCATTCCATATTTTTAATTTTGAATAAAATTAATTTTTTTAATTATAAAATATGTCCATTCCCCCTGGTGCCTGAGCCAGTGGTTGAATTCCTCCAACACTTTGTGCTTTGCTCAAGATTCCAGCATCTGCAGTTCCTCGTATATCCTCTGACAATCAATGTTTGTAAAAAAAAAAAGTTTTTTTGCTTTGTTAGATGCTCTACACAAATGAAAGCTTTTATTCTGCATGTTGTAAGGTCATGTGATAGGAGTAGAATTAGGCCATTCAGCCCATCAAGTCTACTTCACCATTCAATCATGGCTGATCTATCTCTCCCTCCTAACCCCATTCTCCTGACACCTCTGAATCAGTTACTCTGACACCTGTACTAATCAAGAATCTATCTATCTCTGCCTTAAAAATATCCACTGACGGCCTCCACAGCCTACTGTGGCAAAGAATTCCACAGATTCACCACCCTCTGACTAAAGACTAAGGCTTCTTCTACTTGTACCATTCAGAAACCCACTTTTAAGAGGTCTTGGAATCGAGGACAATCTGCTTCCTTAAGATTGTGAGGTGGTTGATGAGGTCAATGTGGGAATAGAGGAATTTTTCACAGATGGGACCGGCCTGACGGATGAGTAGATTGTGAGGCGGTGCACATCTTCTGAAAAATATGCTGAGTTTCCATGCATCTGACACCAGGTCTTCTCCGTGGATTGTCACCTTGTCGTGATGGAGAAACTTGTGTGGCCCTGAGATCCTGAGAGCGATGCCATCTGGAGCTACGCTCATGGTAGGGTTACCCATGGCAGTGAGCTCGAGGGGGACGTCCCTGACAAAGAGCAATCCAACCAAGACCTCAACGGTGGAGCAGGCGAAGGATGATGGCTGACTTTAGTGGAGCGTCACAACGGCTGGGAAGGCGGATGAAGGCTGCAGCAGAAAAGGGTCCCCGGTCGTCTTGGACTCCATGCCACTGGATCCTGACCCAGACCTGTCAAGGACCGTGTGGTGGCTGTCTGTGCACCAGTCTCCCCACGCTAAACAAAGTCACACACAGGCGTCCTCTATGGAGAGGACAGTCACACTCGCTTCGACTGACCGCCGAAGATGATGACAATTCCAGACCAAACACCCTTCTCCAGTTTCAGCTGACGCGGGGCAGGATTCCCAGGACCCGGTACACTTATTGAGCGTATCCTTATTCTCATTTGGACATTAATCGGTGGGATGTCAACACACAATGAAATCCCTGAAACCTTAGTTCCACCATGTACCATTCCCAAATACTTCTTAATATCAAGCAGTCATTCGATAGAGTTTATTTTTGTTTAGTTTATTGTCACGGTGAAAAGCTTTTTTGTTGCGTGCTACCCAGTCAGCGGAAAGATTACGCATGATTACAATCCAGCCGTCCACGGTGTACAGATACAGGATAAAGGGAATAACGTACAGCGCAAGGTAGAGTCCAGTAAAGTCTGAATAAAGGTAGTCCAAGGGTCTACATTATGGTAGATGGTAGCTCAGGACTGCTCTCTAGCTGTTGATAGGATGCTTCAGATGCCTGATGACAGCTGGGAAGAAATTATAGCTGAATCTGGAGGCATGCGTTTTCACACCAGTGTTCAGGCATAAACGAAGGGTTAAAGTGTCCTCAATCAATTTATTATCAATGTGAAAATCCATTACCTAAACCAAATCGTGCTGGTGCTGGCACGGTATAAGCTGCAGCCAGTGTCATTAACATTTAAATTATTTTAACACACTTGTGGCTTCTCCAAGACGCTCTTATATTTTGCGCGAGACTATAATGTACCTGGGAGGCTCCAGTGATTCACATTTTAAAAAAGAAATCAGAACAGGCAGCTGAAGCAACAGGGAGTGCGTTCGTAGGCAGCCGGCCCTGATACCGAGTCTCTGCTCAAGAGAAAGGAACCAGCCCCGATCAAAGAAACGCCGCCTACCTAAATCTGACTCCTGCTGATGAGAGATGGTGGGGAGGAGGGGGCGTTAATTAATCTGTAGTTTTGGTAGGAGAGTGGCAGAAGGATCAATAAACTACTTTTAGCGTGGAAGTTACCCTGGTGGGCATAATCTTCAACCTGGAGCTGCCCTGTTTTGCATCAGGTTCGTACAGCGTAGGAACAGATCCTTCGGCCCAGCTTGTGTGATAATGCCCCTGTCTGTCACCACCATGTGGGTGCATCTTTCTTAATACTGTGTCAGTTAAAATAGGGCGTAAGTGGCCAGCATAAAGAGCCGGGTGTAAAGCCATCTGCTTTGGTTTCGCTGAGAGATTCTCGGTCTGTGACAAGCAGGGAGATAATGTCAGCGTGGCCATCAGCAGATAAAGCAACATCTGCTGCTCTTGACACCCACCATTGACAGGCAAGTTTTATCTTTCCCTCTTCTCCCGTTAAGCACAAACTGCTCCCTGCATTGTACTTTGTGACTCAATTAGTGCAGCATCATATCCGGGCCCGTCAATGCAACCCCCCCCCCCCCCCCCCCCCTTCTCCTTCCTTCCTTCCTCTGAGCGAGCTTTCTCTGAAGTAAAAGAGGGCCATTTTGCCTTCAGTGGCACCGACTGTCTGAGGCAATGGCCACTGTTAGCGTAGAGGGCCTGTCACTTTGCAGAAGGACGCAGAGTGGTCGCTGCCAATGGTCGCCAATAGCAGGCACACAGGCCAATCAACGGCACCTCCCGTCCTCCGACAGGGACATTGCTTTCTCCCCGACAGTTCAGTGAAGCAGTGTGGCGGAAAATTGAGTCCAGATTCATTAGGCTTTTTTTTTTTCAGTGTGGTGCTGAAGTCGCTTTAAATTGATACATTTCCTAACAAAATTGAAGTGCTTTCCGCAGTGCCAAACAGAAAGGATTGTGACCTGATCGCCCCACTGAGCAGTCAAAATGAGTTGATGGATCCATTAGGCTTGCTTAGGCTGCTTTTCCTCTTTCTCCATTTCAGACTGACACTGTAAATCTGAACCAATTTCAGACCCAAATCATCATTACAATCCTTTCCACTGTTCATTTATTACTGAAGCCATTCTCCAGCGCACCACAGACGGTCCAGAGTCTATTCGCAGGAACCCCAGTGAGGTGGCATCTTAAAATTTTACCAAGTCCAGACAAATACATTTATATAAATGCGCGCATATCTCACAAGGTATGTCGCCTGGTCTATTTTATCACCTCTTTGAAGGCAGGTGTAGCCGGCTTCAGGCACAAAAGGTGTAATGTAGACTGGACACATGAGGTGAGATTGAATGCTCTTTATCAATCAATATCTGCATTCAAATCAATGCCACATCCCTTTGAAAGCAGGCAAACAAAGCAAAGATAGTCTCCCTGGAGTAACGTGATAACAACTCTCTCATTGCCTGTTAACATCACCTTCTGTGCCTTTAACCCAAAGGCTCCAGTCAAGTGGTTAACATCTCTCAGTGAAGACCTGTTCAGTGACCATGCATGAAGATTAATCAGGATCGACTCTGTCCTAAGTGAAGAAAACAAGTGACTTTTCCTGCTCTCTTTGCTCCCATCAGGATGAGTGATATGTGTACTTGGGGGCTGCCCTATATAATGGCCCCTGGCTCAGTGGTGGCTATGAAGTGCTCCTGATGTCAGCTTCTAATAGTCATCGTGTCTTGGTGTTAAAGAGCTCAGAAAGTGGCCTTTCAATCCACTGAGTCTGGGCTGACCATCAAATGCCTGTTTACACTCGTCCCATTTTATTCTCACCATAGTCTGATCAACCCTCGGCAAAATCACGAGAGGAATAGATTGGGTAGATGCACAGAGTCCCTTGCCCTGAGTGCCAGAGGACATAGGTTTAAGGCGAGGGGAAAGATTTAATAGGAACTTGAGTGGTCGCATTTTCACACAAAGGTTGGTGGGTGTATGGAATGAGCTGCCGGAGGAGGTAGTTGAGGCACGTACTATTGCAATGTGTGAGAAACATTTAGACAGGTACATGGATAGGACGGGTTCAGAAGGATCTGGGCCAAACGCAGGCAGACGGGACTAGTGTAGATGGGACACTAGTTGGTTGGTGTGGGCAAGTTGGGTCGAAGGGCCTTTGTTCACACTGTAAGACTCTATGACACTGGAGCCAAATAATACAGCATCCAGATATGGGTTGATAAGTGACAAGTAATTTTCATGCCACAGATGTGCAGAGCAATGATCATCTCCAAGAAGATAGAGTTTAACTTCTTGGCATTTAGTGGCATTGGCATCATTGAGATGCCACCATTAATATCTTGGGGTGAGGGCACTTTGGCCGGAAATTCAGATGGATCAGTTACATGATTATTGCGGCTATCAGAGACTATGTATCGTGTGGCAAGTGGCCCAGTTATTGATACTCCAAAGGTTCCACCATCCACAAGGCAAAGGTAAGAAGTGCTATGGACCACTCTCCACTTGCCTGGATGAGTGGAGATCAAGTCAAGTTGAGTTTATTGTGATATGCACAGTGAGGTACAGTTACAATAGAAAATCTTGCTGGCAGCAGTCTCACAGGCACATGGAACAGACAACACACAAAAACATCAATTATACATGAATTTCATGTGAATATTACAAGACAGGGAAAGAAAGAAACTGTGCAAAAAACAAGACATTGGTGCAAAAATACACAATGAGTAAATGTCCATTATAGTTCAGGAGGTGGTCCACTGTGTTCCATTACCAAGGTAGGATTAATGCGTGTGGAGATCGGTTCAATAATCTGATGGTTGCAGGAAGGGAAGGTGTTCCTGAACCCAGTGGTGTGGGACTTTAGGTTTCTGTAATTCCGGAGCCCAGTGGTTACAGTGAGAAGAGGGCATGATCCAGAGATGGAGAGGATCCTTGATGAAAGTTGCTGGCTTCTCGAGGCTGCTGCCGACTGGTGTGATCAAAACTTGGTGCTGCCTGGCCTGGATCTGGTGTGGATGGGCTTGGTGTAGGTTTGGGCTTGTGACTCACCATGAAGGCTCATTGTGCCTCGTGTAACTGCTTTAGAGGGTGGGAAGGACTGTGCAGTGGTGGACCAGGTTGAAACCACCCCTCTCTGCTGTTTCTTGCCTTCCTGTGCATTGGAATTGTCATAGCAGAGCATGATACAACCAGGCAATGCACTTTCTGCAGTGCATCGGCAGAAATTTGTTAGAGTATACAGTTATTTGCCGAAACTCTTTAAACGTCTTAAAAATTAAACGCTCGCACAACTTTCATCATGATTACATTTATGTGCTGGGCCCAGGTCAGATCATCCGAGATGTTAACATCCAGGAACGTTTGAGATTCTCCAGAACAAAGCACTCCAACAACCACTTCAAACATTCATTCACTCCACTGTGCACCATCCATAAAATGCACTGCATTTACTCACCCAGGTGACTCTGACAGCACCTCCCAAACCCACAACTCTACCACCAAGAAGGATGAGGGGAGGGAGCAGGTGCACGGGAACACCTCGACTTCCAGCTTCAACCTCGCAAATCTGCCACAACAACAACAACAAACAAACCGCTTGAAATAAAATAACAAAGAAAGATCTTTTAATTGGTAATTGTTCTCAATGAAGCAATACCAAGGGGTTAATTAGTATTTAATCTTGAAGGCAATTGAAGCCAAATTGTGGTATTGATTGGAGTTGCAGAAGGAGTTGTGTAGTTATGGGAGGAGTATATGCCTCGGGGAGAACTGTGTTGGTTAAACTGTGATCGACAGTTAGAATTATTTTCTATTTACTTTCTAGAATCATTCATCCATGGATGCGGAAATTACAGGTAAGGGATTCTCCCTGAACAGATATGGAGTTTGCAGTCAGCCATCTTAGTGGGCCTGTTGGAAGAATCAAAACTGAAAGGCACTGGTTGAAGAACAGGAACTTGCAGACGAGGTTCCATCAGCCATAGTTACAATATAGAAGGGAGTTTGCTCCGAAGAAGAAGGCTGAGGCAGCATGTTGTGGAAATTAATGTTTATAAGTGATAGGAGCAGATTTAGGCCATTCAGCCCATCAAGTCTACTCCGCCATTCAATCATGGCTGATCTATCTTTCCCTCCAAACCCCATTCTCCTGCCTTCACACCATAACCCCTGACACCTGTACTAAGCAAGAATCTATCTATCTCTGCCTTTACAATATCCATTGAACCCCTCCACAGCCTTCTGTGGCAACGAATTCCGCAGATTCACCACCCTCTGAATAAATTCCTCCGCATCTCCATCCTAAAGGAACATCCTTTCATTCTGAGGCAATGATCTCTGGTCCTGGGCTCTCCCACTCGTGGAAACATCCTCTCCACATCCACTCTATCCAGGTCTTTCACTTTTCGGTAAGTTTCAATGAGGTTCCCCCTCATCCTTCTAAACTCCAGCGAGTAGAGGCCCAGTAGTGTCATCAAACGCTCATCAAATATGCATTTCCTCCACAAAGTCCCACCGTTCTGATCTTGCTGGAAGTCACTCGAGATGTTTGTGGCCTTCAGGGGGCGAGGTTTGATTGGGGGAGCATGTCAGAGAATGGAATGGCAGGAGGGTGGTAACAGGTTGAGTGTTGGAATTGGGATGAGGAGCGTTCAGGCAGAGGTTGGACAGATAATGAAAGGGGTGGGCATCTGACGGCTAAGGGCATGGTCAACATTGAGTGGCGTCTGGGGACAGCAACTCTCGAAGGTTGAAGAAGGCAGCTACCTGGAAGAAGACAGATGTTGAGCTCTCCAATAGTGGCCCAGCCATGTAGACCTGCAACATCCACACAAGCAAACCACTACCTGATAGTTATGGCCCTCCAAAACCACACAGAATTTTGCACAAGCAACATAAAACGAGCCTACATTGAGACATAGACAGGAATCCATGCATTAGAGCATCACCATGTGGAAATGAAAGGAAAATGTTCAGCTGAACACCTGGTCAGACCTGAACACAGCCCTCCAAGCACAGAGCTGCCAAATAAGATAGTCAGACTTCCCAAAGCATCTCACTGTAGGATGTTCAGTCAAAGATAACAGAAAACCATATGAAGTGGTAGTGACCAGGAGCTTTCTCAAAGAGGTTGGGTATAAAGAATGTTTGCAATCAAGGGGTGGAGGATGGGGGGGAGAGTTAGTGTAGTAGTGGAGAGATTGAGGGAGGGTTTATGTAAAGCACCTCACTAATGCTGGGGTAAGCAACTGAGAATAGCAAATAGTGGGATTTGGGGCATCAGTGCAGAGAGCTGGAGATTACAGAGAGAGGATGGCACATCATGAACTGGCAGAGGTGAGCAAGTAGAGTGTCTGTATTGAGCCAGGACACATGCTGTGATGTTTGGGGTGGGAGGACCCATTGCTCCTCCCATGCAGCAGGTGGCGCTGCACCGGACAAAGGGAGATGTTTTGTACATAGTTATCTTGGCTGTACACAGTGTGGAGTGTGCAGTCAGATTGTGTGGTTGCAGCCATTTTAGTTGTCTTGCTGCCAGCATTGAGTTACTGTAATAAAGACTTCTGTTGTACCTTGAAGACTTGCAAAGTTTCATACAGACATAGAACAAGAACACGAAACATGCTACTGGGGTTTGGATGAGTTGATTAGCAAGGTGACACCATTAGATTGAAACAATATCTGCTTATGTTTAACATACAGTGGGATCAAAGCTGTTTCTGTCTTGTAATGATTAGGGGCCTGTGAAGTTTACATAAAGATTTCCATTATTTGCATTTTAAGATCAATCCGACCGAACTCTCCACCTTTCCAAATAATTAATTTGCCCTAATTAATCGCAGGATCTGTCTTTGGTTCATTGATAACCATAATTTCTACTTGATTCCTCAGCCAGAGCTCATTGTTCAATTTATATGGCTTGATCTATTCCTTTAAGTCTTTTAAAAGTCAGGATAAATTCAGTCATCGAGACTTGTTTTCTTGCCTGAATCCCTTAAGGAGTGGAATCGTTTAGTTCTGTCTTTGGAACCGAGAATTGAATTGATCTTTTCTGAACAGGTTTTGTTTTGCTCTGTGCCAGGTTATGGTCCTCCATCTGACGCACTGATTGATGAATCCAGAAATTGGCACCAGTGTGTTTTTATTAATAGAGTTAAGCGTGAGTGTCCTAGTTTATAAATTATGTTTAAATTCGTGTCAGAATGCAACATTTCCTCTTGTTCGATGTGCGTCATTGTTATCTGGACACACTCCAGAGCAAGTCTCTGTCTGATCGTCCAACTTCATGGTTAATTGTATGTTTCATACAGGAGAGCAGCTGCTAACCTGATGCCATTGGAAATATGGAAATCAAAGGGAGATACAATTTGTAAATGGGAAGGTTTTACAGCTTAGGAGAGCCCCCTCTGTACATAGGACAGTTTAATTACCTCTGGCAGTCCACTGCTTAATGTTTTTGTG
Source organism: Rhinoraja longicauda (assembly GCF_053455715.1). NCBI lineage: Eukaryota > Metazoa > Chordata > Chondrichthyes > Rajiformes > Arhynchobatidae > Rhinoraja > Rhinoraja longicauda. The sequence goes on from NC_135973.1 coordinate 15,935,875, forward strand.
TAAAATTCCTTTGTGCTAATGCAGTAGTTAACATGTTTGGGTTGTGCACTGCATTAGTACTAGCGCACAAAGGAAATGTTAAAGCATAAATTAAGCAGCATGCAATCCGAATTAATTGTGTATCAGGAGAGAAGGGGATGCAGCGGGGAAAAGTAGGCAACCATTAATGGGCCCCTCATCACACCCTCTGGCTGTCCCAAGGTGATTTGTCCACTGGGAATTGCTTTAAGGTCTAGTTACTGTTGTTATGTAGGCAAGGACGTAACCATTTTTTTTGCAAATAGCAAGATCCCAGAGGAAGACACTACAACATTCGATCTGCTGTGGAAGGTGAGAGATAAACCTGGGGTCATGCCATACATCATCAACCAAAAAAACCTGCAGATGCTGGAAATCTGAAATAAAAACAGAAAATGGTGGAGACACTCCGCAGGTCAGGCAGCATCTGTGGGAAAGAGAAACAGTCAACGTTTCAGGTCCGTGAGCCTTCATCAGAACTGGGAAAGACGGAGGTGCAGGTAGGGTTTCAGTAGGAGGGAAGGTGGGGGATGGATGTGTGGAACAAATGGAGCGTCTGTGGTAGGACATAGCTTGACAGGGAGTTATTTGCACATTAAGTCATCGGCCTGTGCAATTAGTTGGAATTGGCTCTTGCTAACTGACTAAGCACATTCCTTACTTTGGCCCCTTGACTGACCAGGCCTTGTTCTCCTTCATCTCGCTCCTTGGACCAAACTCTGTGGTCTCCTCCCCTCTGCTCTGAGTGCAAGGCTCTTGCGGGGTAGTGGATAGGATCTCAGAGGGCCAACGACAGTTATAACTCTTCCTAACAAGACCTATGTTTAGTAGCAGTGGGAAGGATTACACTCCTTCTAGTCTCTCCCCCTCTTTTTGTGAAATAAGTTATGGACTGAAGTTTGAATATGGTTTAACGTCCTATTGAAAGCAAAGTCTGTCACAGCCCTGCTCCCCGGGCCTGCTGGGGAACAGTTTATTATCCCTCTTCACACATGGCTGCCTTCCACAATAAAACTTTTCATATCCTTTTAAAAACTGGATTGGACTGTTATAAACATTTACACCACACTAACACATCATCTCCCTCACATCGGAATTTGTTAAATTCCCTTTCCAGATGAATATACTAGAGGAGATTACAAATATGATAGCTTTTCAGATTGTTGGAGCTGAATAAATTAGTTTAGCGAGCGTTTACAGAGGGTAAATTGGAGCCATTAAATTGTGGATTAAATTGATGATACTTTCATTGTCTGCCCTTCACCACTGCTGTAAAATCAATTAGCCATCACAATTTCATTCAGCACAAAGTGTGATTGTCAGCACTGGCCCTTGGGTGACAGGCTATCTGAGAGAGACTAGGGAAGTTGGAGGGTGGTGGGGGTGGGGGGAGGGATGGGGGTGTATTTGTACGCACGTGGGGTGGTAGGGGGTGGATTAGTGGTGACCGTGGCTGCAGTTGTTAGTGCTGGTAGAAGCACAATCTGTCTGTCCCCTGCTGCTGACGGCCACTGCCAGCCAATGAAGGTGCCGTCGACAACTGAGAGCCTCAGCTATCAACACCGAGCTGCCCCAGATCAAATATCCAATTGTACACTCATCACGCATGGACACCCTGGCTCATTGAAAGTGCCATCCACTTCCTCCCCAGTCCCCTGCCTCACCTTTGCTACAAATTCTTTCCTTTTACATAGAGAACCGACACCCAGTTTTTAACAGTTGTTGCTGGAACTTCTCTGCCCACTGTATATATGTGTGGGACATGACAGGTGCGAAACAAATGAAAACCTTCAGCACCTTTAACTCCTTCAGGATCTCCCAAACAGTTTAACGGCCAGTCTGAAGAAGGGTCTCGGCTCGAAACATCACCTATTCTTTTTCTCCAAGGATGCTGCCTGCCTCTCTGAGTCGCTCCAGCATTTCGTGTCTGTCTTTGGTGTCAACCAGCATCTGTAGTTCCTTCTTGCACAGTACGTTTGGAAGCCCGGAAAGTGTTTTGATGTTGGAATCACGGCAACCAATTTGTGCGCAGTTAGCTCCCACAGACAGCAATGAGATAATTGTGTTTTAGTGATTGAGAGAAAGACGATAGATGGACACCATGGAGATGTTCCCTGCTCCCCTCAGCGCCATCAATCCTTTAAGTCTGTTAGAAGGGGCAATGACTTCCCCACGGCGTGCAATCACTTCTTCAGTAACAGGGTCCCAGTGTTATAATGAGGACTCCGGCAGGAAGCCTTCAATGCCTGGGAACAATTGGCAGTTTCTGATGCTTGAAGTTATGAATCTCTGTGCTTCTCCTATTCCAGCCTAAACACAAGCTGGCAATTCTCCAGGGCCCATGTGCAGGAACCCTTCCCTGGACCTCTCTTACTACCTTCACTATGCTCTTCAAACTCCATCACTTCCATTACACTAATGCGTGGCCTGGTGTCGACGTTTACTTGATGAAGCTCTGGGGAATTGCATTTGGATGTTTTACAAGGCTAACAGTGCTGTTGTTGTGTTGCTATTGATGTCTACTTTATGCAAATTCTTTAGCGCTTTTGCAAATATTTCTACAGGAGTGAAACTAATGAATTTTGAAGCTCATTTAATCTATAATTCAGCTCGAGCTTTCCAATCCACCATGGGATCTAAAGCAACCCTGCCTTTTTAACTGAAGCATCAACCTTTGACCACAGTCCCTTTAAGATGTTAATGGTGTTAGGATTCATCAAGGTAGTGAGTGCCAGCTTTTGTGATCTTTAAAATTAAATAATTCTGAACCAAACTGATGTTTAATCATTCGCTTTATTAAATAAGTGCCTTATGCAGGATGAATGCAGAATAATTGACTTGATGCTCATCAATAACACGTTTAAATAATTGACTCCTTCTTTATCAATAACGCTGTCTAATAATCAGCAGAAGCTTTACCAATAAAATGCAGGATAATTGGGCTTGCTCCTGAGTAATGCAACCTTCAATGGATTATTCCCATAGAGTAACACTTCTTGATATGTATTGCCTCCCTATTGATTAAATGGCCATTGATTACTTAATAGCAACTTGGTGTAATCTGTCATTTATTTATCTGTAGGTGTCATTGGGCTGTTAGTCCAACGTCACGAGAACCCATTATAAGGCTAATTCAATGGAGTAGCCACAATTACATCACGGGTGTCCTAAAGCTTATTATAAGTTGATAATTGATATTATTTCCTTTAAGAAATTTCTAACACTTTTCTCTTAGTTTTACCATTTTGGCTGGCATCATTTTTGGGCATTTGCTTCTTGTTAGACCCTTTCCACCAACCCAACGCCCCACCCACACCTTCTCTCCCACACCCCAAGCACTTGTCAAGCTTGTTGTCCTACTCATTGTTCATCCCTCATCCAACACCAATAAAGAGATTACTTGGTTTCTTCCCACATCACGGTGCTGTGTAAAGGAGCTGTTTTGGCCACATTACCACAGGTAATGTTCTTCAGAAGAACAGTGTGGGCATTTAAACAGCAGGGGACATCTCCCATTTGTGAAAGGTGCAAAAGAAATGCAAATTCTTGCCAAATAAATGTTTTGTTTTCCACATTGTACCATTTACAACCCCATCATATTTTCAACCACCTTTCGCATTACAATCCCCAGTTTTGGACATTCCCCCCATCACCTCAGCACTGTTGCTACTAACCACCTATTTTTTTTATGAAACTTGGAGGGTTTAATCATAGTGTGGAACTGAACCCTTCAGTGGTTATCGTAAGATCTTAAAATGCAGCAGAAATTGGTTAGGCTGATGTCCTTGCACCACTTTATGCCACCCACTGCGTCTCATTTCAATTGGGAATTTGGAAGTTTGAACTATAACTGCTGCACTAGGTTGTGTCTCATTTCAAAGACCAACCGTCCAAAAGATGACGAGTCTCTGAAATCCTCTACCCCAGTGTGTTAGAGTGGATAGACCGCTATAGTTATTGAAAGAGGAAATAGATACATTTTTGAAAGATCAGGGAATTGAGGACTAGGCAAACTAGAACTAAAGAGGAAGCAGGTGAGGCCTGGGGCAGATCAGCTATGGTCACATTTTAATAGACGGGGAAGTCTTGAGGGACAGAGTAGGCTCGTCCTGCTTCTATTTCTCCTGATATTATCATATCATATCATATATATACAGCCGGAAACAGGCCTTTTCGGCCCTCCAAGTCCGTGCCGCCCAGCGATCCCCGCACATTAACACTATCCTACACCCACTAGGGACAATTTTTTTATTTTTTTTTACATTTACCCAGCCAATTAACCTACATACCTGTACGTCTTTGGAGTGTGGGAAGAAACTGAAGATCTCGGAGAAAACCCACGCAGGTCACGGGGAGAACGTACAAACTCCTTACAGTGCAGCACCCGTAGTCAGGATCGAACCTGAGTCTCCGGCGCTGCATTCGCTGTAAAGCAGCAACTCTACCGCTGCGCTACCGTGCCACATAGAGTCATAGAGTGATACAGTGTGGAAATGGGCCCTTCTGTCCAACTTGCCCACACCAGCCAACATGTCCCAGCTACACTAGTCCCACCTGCCCGCGTTTGGTTCATATCCATTCAAACCTGTACTTTCCATGTACCTGTCTAACTGTTTCTGAAATGTTGGGATAGTCCCAGCCACAACTACCTTCTCTGGCAGCTTGTGCCATACACCCACCACCCTTTGTGTGAAATAGTACCCCCTCAGATTCCTATTAAATCTTTTCCCCTTCACTTTAAACCTATGTCCTCTGATCCTCGATCCACCTACTCTGGGCAAGAGGCTGTGCATAATCTACCTGACCTATTCCTCTCATGATTTTATACACCTCAATAAGATCACTCCTCATCCTCCTGTGCTTCAAGGAATAGAGTCCCAATCTACTCAACCTTTCCCTTTAGCTCAGACCCTCTAGCGCTGGCAACATCCATGTAAATCTTCTCTGTAGCCTTTCCAGCTTGACAACATATTTTCTATAACATGGTGCCCTGAACTGAACACAATACTCTAAATGCGGCCTCACCAACGTCTTATACAACCGCAACATGGCCTCCCAATTTCTATACTCAATACTCTGATGAGGCCAATGTTTTGACCACCCTACCTACCTGCGACTCCACCTTATATCTGCGACTCCACCTTACATCTAATCCCTTATAAACTAAACTTCAAAATTTGACTGAAGAACCTGACTTCCATGAACTGGCTTTTAATGGCTGCCTGCAGTGGTATCACTATTCCGGACCACAGTGAATATAATTGTTCAGTATTTTTTGTTTAACAATGAATGACTGAAAGTTGTTGTGCTCAGAGGAACCAGAGCAACATGCAGGAAGTTAGGAAGTCAAATGGAACACTGGCTTTTATTGGAGGAGGATTTGAAAGGAAGATGAGAAGCGGCTTGTTCCAATTTCACACGTGGCCCTGGTGAGTCATGTATTGGAATATTGAGCACAGGTCTGATCTGTACAGGAAGGACATACCTGGGGCAGAGGAAGTCCAATGAAAATTCACCAGATTTATTGCTGAGACGATGGTTTTACTGAATATAGATAAGTAGTCTGGGCCTGCATTCACTCAAATCCAGAAGAATAATTTCATTGGAACGTATAAAATAGTCAGCATAGTGACGCAGCGGTAGAGTTGCTGCCTTACAGCACCAGAGACCAAGGTTCGACCCAGACTATGGATGCTGTCTGTACAGAGTTTGTACGTTCTCCCTGTGATCGTGTGGGTTTTCTCTGGGTGCTCCAGTTTTCCTTCTGCTTTCTAAAGGCGTGCAGGTTTGTAAGTTAGTTGGCCTCTGCGAATTGTCCCTAGTGTGTAGGACAGAACAAGTGAATGGGTGATGCTGGTCGATGTGGACTCGGTTAGCTGAAGGTCCTGTTTCCACGCTGTATCTCTAAACTAAACAAATCTTATGGGGCTTGACATGGTAGATGTAGGGATAACGTTTCACAGTCTCAAAATAAGCTTTTGCTCCAGTTTACAGCATCTGCAGTTTATTCTGTCTCAAAATAAGGAGTTGGCCATTCAAAAAAATAGATGAGAAGTAGGCAGAAAGAAGTTGGGTGTAATAGGCTACTACTGTTTCTATTGCTTCTGTTCCTGCTGCCAATTGTAAAGTGCTGCAAAAATGATTGGGACTCAATTTGGAAACTTAATCAGCATTGTGAAATGCTTGTCCACGAACACAACTTTGTAGGAGAAGTAAGTCTATTTTTAGCATGAGCCTCTTATGCAGTCGTTTTATTCATGAGTTCTGTTTGCTGTAGTTCACAGTGGCTCTTGTTAATAGACTGTATATGCTGGATAAGTAGACTTTGCCGTAAGATGGTTTGTTTGCTGTGAGTCCTACAGTTAGTCCATCTCTGCCTCTGATCCATTGATTGATGCACTGCAACTTAATGAGTGCATAACTTGGTGAAGAATGCAGAGAGAGATGCCCATTTTTTCTTCGTGGATATCTTTTTTTATAAATGAAGTTTGTATTTGAAATTTAAAAACTTTAGACATCAGAATTAGATAGAGAACAGAAACAGGCCCTTCAGCTCACTGAGCCCGCGCCGATCAACCATCATCCTCCCTGTACACTAGCACTATCTTACACACTCGGGACAATTTACAATTTTACTGAAGCCATTTAAACTGCAAACCTGTACCTCTTTGGAGTGTGGGAGGATACTGGACCACCCAGAGAAAGCCCATGTGGTTACAGGGAGAACATACAAACTCCGTTTACCCATGTGGTCACAGGGAGAACATACAAACTCCGTACAGGCAGCACTCGTAGTCAGGATCGAACCCGAGACTCTGGAGCTGTGAGGCAGAACGTCTATCGCTGTGCCACTGTGCCGCCCTCAAAGGTTCAGAAGTGTGAAAACGCACATCTCCAGATTCAGGGACAGTTTCTTCCCAGCTATTATCAGGCAACTGAATCATCCTACCACAACCAGAGAGCAGTGCTGAACTACTATCTAACTCTTTGGTGACCCTCGGACTATCCTTGATCGGACTTTGAAGGCCGTACCTTGCGCTGAACGTTATTCCCTTACCATGTATCTCTACACTGTAAATGGCTCGATTGTCATCATGTTTTGTCTTTCTGCTGACTGGATAGCACACAACAAAAGCTTTTCACTGTACCTCGGTACACTGACAATAATAAACTGAACTAAATGTTTTATTATTTAAAATTGAGGGGCTGGGTCCTGTTTAACAGCCTCTCAAACACCTCGTGGCTGTCTTGTTTAAAGAGGAGACATGGATAACAATGATACTTTGTAAATATCATATCATATCATCATCATATCATATATATACAGCCGGAAACAGGCCTTCTCGGCTCACTAAGTCCGTGCCGCCCAGTGATCCCCGTACATTAACACTATCCTACACCCACTAGGGACAATTTTTACATTTACCCAGCCAATTAACCTACATACCTGTACGTCTTTGGAGTGTGGGAGGAAACCGAAGATCTCGGAGAAAACCCACGCAGGTCACGGGGAGAACGTACAAACTCCTTACAGTGCAGCACCCGTAGTCAGGATCGAACCTGAGTCTCCGGCGCTGCATTCGCTGTAAAGCAGCAACTCTACCGCTGCGCCACCGCGCCACAATAGAACGCATTGCTTTGATGGTAAATGAATGTAAAGAAGGACATGTGTTGATTGTTCTTTATTTTATGTATGTAGTTTCATAAATTGTATTTTTGTATTAAAAGATAACTTTGATTCATTATTCAATCTTCATCTCATTCCAGTATCAATTTCCTGCTGTTTTAACATCTACTTGAATATTTTATATAGCGGTCTGAATGTGGACAGACCTGGTCATCAGCGTAACACCTGATCTGATCTGAACTGAGGACATCTGACTGCAGCACTCCTTTGGTGAAGGAGTTCGTCAAAGGAGTTTTTTTTAAACGTTTTCGAGACACAGGGTGGAAACAGGCCCTTCAGCCCACCGAGTCCACACCGACCAGCGATCCCCACACGTTAGCACACACTAGGGACAATTTACACTTATACCAAGCCAATTAACCTGCAAACCTGTACGCCTTTGGCATGTGGGAGGAAATCGAAGATCTCGGAGTGAACTCAGCTTGAGTTATGGTCTCTCGGCCAGCAGCTGAGGTGGTGCAGAATACAGTGGCATCACACACAGTGGCAATACACACAGTGATACCATCAGTTAGTCTGTTAGGCTTGGCCAAGCTGGCCAACTGCAAGTCCCGGCACCAGGCGGGAGAGGGCTCTGCCCGAGCCGGCTGCCTGCTCCTTTTCTGGGGTTACGTCCATGCCCGGGTGGTATTAGAAAGGGACTACTCGCTGTCCAGGGACGCGCTGGGGGTTTCCGGGACCGCTGGGCACCGCGGGGGGTGGAATGTATCCTTAATAAGGATGGGGAAATAGTTGTTTAATGGTATATTTGATATTGAAGAATATTTTCTTGACTTGTATTATGTTGGTGGGTTTTGTTTTGAATTATTTCCCATTGTACATATCATTGTAAAATAATTGAATGAATTATTTTTGGTTAAAACAAAAAAGCAGTTAGTCTGTTCTCTCTCTCGCTGCTCAGAGGCGCAGGTTTGATCCTGGCCTCGGGTGTGGTCTGCGGGAAGTTTAGAAACATAGAAACATAGAAAATAGGTGCAGGAATAGGCCATTCGGCCCTTCGAGCCTGCACCGCCATTCAATATGATCATGGCTGATCATCCAACTCAGTATCCTGCACCTGCCTTCTCTCCATACCCCCTGATCCCTTTAGCCACAAGGGCCACATCTAACTCCCTCTTAAATATAGCCAATGAACTGGCCTCAACTACCTTCTGTGGCAGAGAATTCCACAGATTCACCACTCTCTGTGTGAAAAAAAACTTTCTCATCTCAGTCCTAAAAGACTTCCCCCTTATCCTTCAACTGTGACCCCTTGTTCTGGACTTCCCCAACATTGGGAACAATCTTCCTGCATCTAGCCTGTCCAACCCCTTAAGAATTTTGTAAGTTTCTATAAGATCTGCCCTCAATCTTCTCAATTCCAGCGAGTACAAGCCCAGTCTATCCAGTCTTTCTTCATATGAAAGTCCTGCCATCCCAGGAATCAATCTGATGAACCTTCTCTGTACTCCCTCTATGGCAAGAATGTCTTTCCTCAGATTAAGAGACCAAAACTGTACGCAATACTCCAGGTGTGGTCTCACCAATGCCCTGTACAACTGCAGCAGAACTTCCCTGCTCCTATACTCAAATCCCCTCGCTATGAATGCCAACATACCATTCGCTTTCTTCACTGCCTGCTGCACCTGCATGCCTACTTTCAATGACTGGTGTACCACGACACCTAGGTCTCGTTGCATCTCCCCTTTTCCTAATCGGCCACCATTCAGATAATATTTGCATGTTCTCCGGTTTACTCTCACATGCTGGGAGGTTAACTGGCCACCACAAACTGCCCTGAGCGTAGATTAACAGCAAAGAGAATCAACGAGACTTTGACTGGCATGTGTGAGAGAGAATAAACTACAGGGTTAAGGGAAGGAAGGTGGGCACGGTGGGATTGCTCTATTTGGTGCTGGCATGGACTCAATGGACTGACTGGCCTCCTTTGATACCACAGTGAATGAGCTGACATCAATGCTCGTGTCGTGTAATCCAGGCGTTACTAAAATATAAATTCTTGGTTAAAATAGAATAGCTTCACCAATTATCTACCCACTTAATCTCATTCAGCTCTAAATATAGAGAGCCCACAGTAAACCTGGAGGCAGCAAGCCTTTCAGTTTTTTGAACATTTATAGAAACACATCTATTTTTGTTACTGGTGTGTATGTGTGTCTATGTTAAGTTACTGAATGAATGGTTCAACCAGCTGTTTAACAAATATTTTCAAAGGGACTATTTTTACTTGTGTTTTATAGACATCCTGATCAAAATGTAATCCATTTTATTCTCTCAAAACTGCCTCAGTCGCTAATCTTGTCGCATACATTACATTTCCATGCTTCATTCGCCCTGAAACACTTCGGAATGTCCCGAAGACACAATTTAAATGCAAGTTCTTTCTTTATTGAGCACCTTAAGGGACTCTGGATCATTCCAAAATACTGTAATAAAAACCGTAACGTTACCTTTGCTTCCCCGTTAATTGAATCCCACGGTTAAAGCAGGATTGACTTCAGACCTCTCTTTTGCCGACCTCTGACCTAAATCAGATTGCTCTCTTGCCTTTGCGTGCAAAGGTTGTGATTCAAGTCACACTCTCCAGGGACCAGCACAGTGATCTCGGCTGATATTGCTGAGGGCATGCTGCATTTTCAGAGGTGTCTCCTCAGGTAAACGTTAAACCGGGCAGACGTGAAAAAACCCTTGAAAATATTTCAAAGAAGACCTGAGGGGGAGTCTGATCAGAAACATCCCTGGTCCCACCTGTAGCTGTGCACAGATTGGCTGACGCACATAGTGACTCCAATTCAAAAGTCACTTTAGTTTAGTTCAGAGACACAGCGCAGAAGCAGGCCCTTCGGCCAACCAAGTCCGCGTCGACCAGCGATCACCCCGTACACTAGCACTACCCTACACACGAGACGATTTACAATTTACCAAAACCAATCAACCTACAAAGCTGCACATCTTTGGAGTGTGGGAGGAACAGCTACAGGTCCAGCACCCCCTCAACCGGAAGTGCCGGCTCCTCCTTAGCTGATGACCTGAACTCTTTTTATGCACGGTTTGAGACGGGTAACACCCCCAGCTCACCGTCTAAAAACAGCACCGAAGGGGCGCTGGCTAGCAAGGCTGGAGGGGGATCCACCGCCGGGGATGTGCACACATTCTCGGTGTCCGAGCATGAGGTGAGGTGGGCTCTGACGTGTGTGAACACGAGGAAAGCTGGAGGCCCAGTTGGTATATCTGGGCGAGTGCTAAAGTCTTGTGCTACTCAGCTTGCTCCAGTGCTCACCACAATATTCAACCTCTCCTTGGCCAAGTCCGTGGTCCCTGCATGCTTCAAAAGATCCATCATCGTACCGGTGCCAAAGAATGCCTCTCCAACGTGTTTAAATGACTACCGACCGGTGGCCCTCACCTCGGTTGTCATGAAATGCTTTGAGAGGCTAGTCAAGAAGCACATCTGTGCCCTCCTTCCTCGCAACATGGACCCACTGCAGTTCGCATACCGTCCGAACAGGTCCACGGATGATGCGGTCTCCCAGGTTCTACACACCGCTCTCTCTCATCTGGAGAGCCAGGGGGGCTTTGTGAGGATGCTGTTCATTGACTTTAGTTCAGCATTCAACACAATAGTCCCCAGCAGACTGGTTGAGAAGCTGTGGAACTGGGGCTTAGCACCCCTCTGTGTGCCTGGGTCCTGGACTTTCTCACCGCCAGGCCCCAAGTGGTCAGGATGGGGGAACACACATCTAGCTCCCTCACCCTGAACATAGGATCCCCCCAGGGTTGCGTCCTTAGATCCCTACTGTACTCCCTGTGCACACATGACTGTGGGGCCAGGTTCAACTCAAACTCCATCATCAAGTTTGCTGATGACACTGTGGTGGTGGGCCGGATCTCCAACAACGAGGAGGAGGTGGCTGATCTGGCACTCTGGTGTCAGGACAATAGCCTCCTCTTGAATGTCACTAAAACGAAGGAGATGATTGTGGACTTCAGAAGGGCTAAACATCCAAGGACGTACACGCCACTGGAGATAAATAGGTCTACTGTGGATAGGGTGAGCAGTTTTAAATACTTGGGAGTCCGCATCACAGAGGATCTGACGTGGGCAACGCACATTGCCGCACTGGTGGGTAAGGCAAAGCAGCGCCTTTACCACCTTAGACAGCTGAGGAAATTCAGAGTGTCTCTGAGGATCCTTCATTGCTTCTACTCTGGGGCTGTAGAGAGCATCCTGTCCGGCAACATTACAGTCTGGTTTGGGAACAGCTCTGCCCAGGACAGGATGGCCCTGCAGAGAGTAGTGCGTTCAGCAGAACGCACCATGGGAACTACACTCGTCCCCCTGCAGGACCTCTACATCAGGAGGTGCAGATCCAGAGCAAGCAAGATCATGAGGGACCCTGCCACCCCAGTAACGGACTGTTCCAGATGCTACGATCAGGCAAACGCCTCCGCTGTCACGCTGCGAAAACGGAGAGGATGAGACGGAGTTTCTTCCCACAGGTCATCAGGACTGTCAACTTTTATAACTCCAGAGACTACATTTTTGTCTACACTATAGTAACTTATTAACTTTATTTATATGCTGTAACTGTAATTCTTTTTTGTGCACAATCCGCAGGCATTGCCACTTTCATTTCACTGCACATCGTGTATGTGTATGTGACAAATAAATTTGACTTGACTTGACTTGACTTGAAACCAGACCAACCGGGGGAAAACCCACGTGGTCACAGGGAGAACGTACAAACTCCGTACAGACAGCACCCGAGGTCAGGATCGAACCCAAAGTCTCTGGCTCTGCCAGGCAACAATTCTACGGCTGCTGCACTTTGCTGCACTTATTGGTTGAAAGATGAAATGAAGGAGCCAGGCTATGAAAGAGGCTCCACCACAGCATCATAACATGATAAGAGCACAGCTGGAGGCCATTCAGTTCATCAAGTCCAGGATGGCTCTCTGCTGGTCCCTTGTATCTAGTTCATTCTATCCTCTCCCTGATGCTATGACTTTGTCTTTGCTTTTGAGCACTCATTTGACCACGATTCAATCTGCCTGCACAACAGGCACATGTTATGTGACCCTGACCATAAAAATAGGTTTCTTTGTATCACATTGATTGTTTTGACAAACTCCTTAAATCTGTCCTTTTGTTTTCCACACTTCCACCACTAGGAATACAGGCGGCACGGCGGTGCAGCAGTAGAGTTGCTGCCTTACTGCACTTCCAGCACAAAAGACACAGGTTCGATCCCCACCGCGGGTGCTGTCTGTACGGAGTTTGTACGTTCTCCCCGTGACCGCGTGGGTAATCTCCGAGATCTTCGGTTTCCTCCCACACTCCAAAGACGTACAGGTTTATTGGTTAATTGGCTTGGTATATGTGTAAATTGCCCCTAGTGTGTATAGGATAGCGTTAATGTGCGGGGATCGCCGGTCGGCGCAGACTCGGTGGGCCGAAGTGCCTGTTTCTGCACTGTATGTCTAAACTAAACTAAACTAAACTAAACCACTGGGAATATCTCTACTCCCTCCACAATGATTTTCTCATCCTTTTCTGCTCAGTCACACTTTATGCCGCCTGTCTCTATCAATACAGGATTTCCTTCTTTCCGAGGTCGGTCCTCCCTTGTGGCTCAAGCATATAGTAAGCCACAACTTTGTCTTCTCTGATCACTTACCTTGGTGGAATGGAGAGCGGTGTACCTCCCTCCCATTGATTACCCGCTGCCGCCCATCGTCCCGTCTCTCATTAAGCAAACCCCCACGATGCTTCTGGCATTGGTGGGGCCCTGAGCTAGAGGGGCTGGCTCTTCACGAGGCTCCCACCGCAAAGAGCACAGAATAATTGATTTGATTCAATAAAACCCAACGATCTCAGGATATTCCAAAATGCTTAACGGCTGAAGACATTTGTGTTAAGTGTAGTTGCATGGAACACAGGCTGAAACCTCAGCTGGGTGATTATTAGAATATAGAAAGTATTTCTGGGTGGACAGAATGCCGGTGGGATAGTGGAGACAACCAGTCAGTGACGTAGCGTTTAAATGTCTTTTGCTCCAGACAGTCTGCCAGTATTGTTTCCAAACCAACAAGCAATAAGTGAATGATTTAGCACAAACTGAAGGTTCATCGATAAGTGGTTATCAGCCACGAAGCACCCTTGATTTATTGGAAGGCACAGTCTTAATTGGGTGTCAGCTGTGGCCCTATTGGTGTTGCTGTTTCCCCTAAGTCATGAGGTTTGAGTTCAACGTCTTGCCTCCAGGACTTGGAAATAGAAATCAGGGATGAACCTTCTCGACTGGGCCTGTCCTCTCTCTATGTGTAGGAAGGAACTGTGGATGCGGGTTTAAACCGAAGATGGACACAAAAAGCTGGAGTAACTCAGCAGGGCAAGCAGCATCCCCAGAGAGAAGGAATGGGTGACGTTTTGGGTCTAGACCCTTCTTCTTGAATGCATTCAAGAGAGAGTTAGATGGAGCTCTTAAGGACAGCCAATGAGGAATAGGAATAAGAGCATGTGGAAGAACCTCTGGGAAGGGAATGTGGAAGAGGTGATTGGTTCATGAGTCTGATAGCAGTGGGGAAGAAATTGGACTTAAATCTGGTTGTCCAGGCTTTCAAGGTCCTTTTGTTTCCTCCAGAAGAAAGAAGAAAGAAAAGGGAACAGCCAGGAAGGCAGGAATCCATGAAGATACTTCCAGCCCTCTTTAAGGATAGCGGAGTCAGGGGGTATGGGGAGAATGCAGGAACGGGGTACTGATTGAGAATGATCAGCCATGATCACATTGAATGATGGTGCTGGCTCAAAGGGCCGAATGGCCTCCTCCTGCACCTATTGTCTATTGTCTATTGTCTATTCAGACCTGAATCTGAATCAGATCCGAAGAAGGGTCTCGACCCAAAACGTCACCCATCCCTTCTCTCCAGAGATGCTGCTTGTCCCGCTGGACTTACTCCAGCTTTTTGTGTCTATCTTCTGTCCTCCCTCCATCCTCCTTTAACCTACCTCTTTGGCCACCAGTCTTACAATCTCCTCAGTCAATGTTGAGAACCTAAGCTTCAGAAGCAGGAGTAGGTCATTCAGTTCCACCATGCAAGATTATGGCTGATCTTTCAGTAAAGCATCCTTGGTGTGTTTAGACGGAAAGGCAACCCGATGAGCCAAACTGTGGTCGATGGCATGTGGTCAAGTTGCCATTTGGAAACCTGAGCACAGAGGTCCCATCTGATCTCCATGCAACCCTGAGGAGTGCTGCACTATTTCAGATGAGAAATTAGAATGAGACTCCCTGGTGGATGTTTACATACCATGGCATTATTTCAAAGGAGGGGTGGGGAGCTAACTCAAGTGACTCTTTGATCGGGCTATATTTATCCCTCCTGTACCTTACTAAAAAGGGATAAGTAGTTTGTCATCCTCCTACTTATTACAGAAGCATGCCTCGCACAACTTGGCTGCTCTATTCTCCATATTACATCAGGGTCTCAGCCTTTCTAAAACAATTGACTGCAAAGCTCTTGGGAGCAGGGATGTCATAGAATCATCGAGTCGTACAGCATTGATACAGGCTTTTCTGCTCAATCCGCCCATGCCAACCAGAGTATCTGTCTGAGCCAATTCCATTGCAATTGTAATCACCTCTGCAGACTCCTCTGGCTGCTGATTCCATATACCCACAACCCTCTGTCTGAAATGATTCCTCAGGTCCCCTTTTTAAATCTTTCCCCTCTCACCCTAAATCTATCTTTCCTTCTCAACCCCAATCTCCTGCCCTCGCCCCGCAACCCCTGACACACGTGCTAATCAAGAATCAGTCAATCTCCGCCTTAAACATATCCATTGATTTGGCTTCCACAGTTGTCTGTGGCAATTAATTCCATAGATTCACAACCACTGACTAAAGAAATTCCTCCTCATCTCCAGGTGCCTTTAATGCCTGGTGTCCTGGAGGCACTGGATCGATGAAGCAGGAATGAAGTAAGCCCTCCAATCTAAGTAACATTTGTGCTTTGGCCACTCCCCCCCCCCCCCCCCCCACCCCATTCGAACCTTCCCACCTCTACACCCCCTTTACAATAGTCCCTCAATCCTCCCACCCTTTGGGGGAAGACATGATCTAATCCTTTTCGTTGAATACCCACCCTTCACTATATGTGCCAGCGTTCTGGTGCAATGCTTTGGGAGGTGACAGAGTCCATGCTGTTGTGGGTGTGGATCCTGGTTTTGTCACATTCTCCCCTTGCAACCCACCACTCTGATAATCGTTGCCTCATTAATCAGTGTGCATCGAAGCTGACAGGCTTTGGGAGATGCAGGTTAGGATCCCATGAGGTGATAATTATTCTTATCTAATTCTCATTTTGTAATGAGATTTGAGTGAGTGTGCCTGTCTCCGTCCCTGTATAGTCACGGTTTATTTTACTCCAGTATGAACCTGTGTTTTGTTCTGGTGGTTGGACTGATTTTTGGGAGTCAAGTTGTTGCAGCGATGTAGAGAGATTCGTATTCAGTGTGATCCATTGTGGTCTATCTGATCCAGTGTGACCTGGTGTGATCCAAGGTGACCTAGTGTGATGTAGGTGCCTGGCTCAGCTCAGGCAACTAGCCGAAAGGCCTTTTCACACTGGTGAGTGGACTCAGCAGGTCAGGCAGCTTTCTGTGGAGGAAAATAAGCAGACAACATTCCTGGCCTGCACCTTTCTGAAGGAGGTGGTCAGAAGAAAACATTATCTGTCCACTTCCCTCCCTATATGCTGCCTGCCCTACTGAGTTCCTCCAGCAGTTTGTTTTTCCAGCAATCTCTTGTGTTGTCATTTCACACTGGTTTTATTTAGATAGCAAAGAATAGTGGCAGAGCTGGCAGCACCCTCTGCCTCACAGTGCCGGAGACCGGGGTTCAATCCTAACCTCTGATGCTGTTTTTGTGGAGTTTGCACGTTCTCTCTGTGACCGTGTGGGTTTCCCCTGGAATTAGTTTATTAGCCTCTGTAAATTGCCCCTGACATGGATGTGAATGGTAAAATCTGTTCTTAAGTGGTAGGAGCAGAATCAGGCCATTCATCCCATCGTCTACTCCGCCATTAAATCATGGCTGATCAGTCTTTCCCTCCTAACCCCATTCCCCTGCCTACTCCCCATAACACCTGACACCCGTATTAATCAAGAATCTATCTACTGTATCTCTGCCCTAAAAATACCCATTGACTTGGCCTCTGCAGCCTTCTGTGGCAATGAATTCCACAGATTCACCACCCTCCGACTAAAGAAATCCGGTGGCAATTGTTGGGAACATTTGGAGAGTTGATGCAAAATGGATGCTTGATGCTTGGCGTGGACAAAATGTGGTGTTTCCATGCTGCATGGTTCTGTGAGGTTACAACAGTGTGTCTCAATAGCTGTTAGTAATTTAATCTCACCAGCGATTCGTATTCACCAATGCTTACTCTGTCTATTGAGTCTAGAACCTGCCTTTGTTAGGAAGTTTTTTGCAGCCTGAACCTTGACAGATGTTGACTGGATATTCATCTGCAGAAGTGTCACTCCTGATCCAATCCTGAACTCAAGTGATGGTCAACTGTGTTCAGTTTCCAACAATGGTCCCAGTTGATAATCAGGACCAGGACTCCCGGCTGATATCCCACCCTCCTTCTCCCTCCACCCAGCGCCAATAAAGTCAACGGCAGCACCACAAGAGGTTTCATGGTTCAAAATCACTTTAGAGGGAGAGTTGTTTTTACACAGGGTGGGTTTCCAAATTTTGAAGTTGCACAGAGATGGAAGAGAGTCGGGGGGGCTGGGAGACGTCCGCATGAGTCACATATCATACTTGCCTTAAGACGTAAAAGGAGATCATTCGGCCCTTTGAATCTAAGCTGGCACTCAGAGCAATTCCATCCCCCCAGTTTTCCCTGACATTCATTTACTCTCGCATGTTTCCCCTGATTCTCCTGCTTCTTCCCACACTGGCAGTAATCTACAGCAGCCAATTGACCAGCCAACCAGTAGATCTTTGGGAAATTGAATCACCCAGAGGAAATCCACATAGTCACAGTGAGAATGTGCAAGCTCCACACAGACAGCACCCAAGGTAGGGATTCAACCTGGGTCACTGGAGCTGTGAGGCAGTATCTTAAAGTAGTGTTTCACTGGTTGTGTGCCAGTCTGTTGCTCCACGGTACCTTCCGTGAACAGTTCTGGAGAG
Organism: Rhinoraja longicauda; assembly: GCF_053455715.1. Taxonomy (NCBI): domain Eukaryota; kingdom Metazoa; phylum Chordata; class Chondrichthyes; order Rajiformes; family Arhynchobatidae; genus Rhinoraja; species Rhinoraja longicauda. The sequence continues at coordinate 15,953,785 of NC_135973.1, forward strand.
CCAGTTGAGATTCGGGTCTTCAACTTCCCAGAGGGAGGATATTGACTGGCTATTGTACTACAGGAACCATCACAGCTGAACCCAAGTTGCAAGCAGATGTGCCCAGCTCCCGTCAGGATCCCAGGGTAGTGACCAGGGACTCAGAGGTAAACAGTATCCACAGTAAACACAAAGAGAAATAAATGAGTGTCTTGTAGCCTTTACCAGCATGGGATCGCAAGCTGTGACACGGGGGGTGGGCAGAGACGAAGGCCAAGCATCTGGACGACACTTGTGTCTGGATCCGTGAACGGCTTCTCCACATCATCTGTCAGCCCGAGCAGCTGAAGACTGTGTGCTGATTCCATCCCACCACCCCTCCCCAGCCCCCCTCTCCCAAACCCACCGTCACAATCAGAAACAGGACAGGTCAGCCAGGTTCGTGAGAATCAAGTCTGAACTGCCTTCTCACCTTCTGGTGATCACTGCCAACTAACTGGCTCTGAACGAGGGAGGGCAACCTGTCAGGTAGCGAGAGAGAGATTCTTTGGAATCCCTGGGCCACCTCTGTACCAGCCCTGTGTCTGTACTGAGAAGACTATCTATAAACAATCAGGAGCACCCACCAAATACAGCAAGGGAGCATCACACTGACACACTCCGAGGACTTTTTAGAAACTCAATTATTCTAAAAAAGAAAATATTTACAGGAATTCGTATGATATTTGGAGACTCTATACACAGCAATATCTCGGAGGGTTACAAGCTGGATTCTATTCAAGACAGCCAGGTATTGGGACAGAGGTTCAAACAGGATGTCTGATAAGCACGCAGGTGAGACGTGGATGTAAAGATAAAAACATTGTTATAATATCTTCCTTAGGTGTTTAGCGGGGTTTATATTCATAATAATAAGTGTCTCTGAGTTACAGGCTGGAACCTAACGGCTAAGTTTGTAGATTTGTACAAAGAATAACAGATATCTGGGAGCAAATTATGGTGTCGAATCCAGATGAGGGTTCAATGGGCTTGTATATAGGATATTGAATTACCGAGAGCAAGCTACAGGCTGGAATCTAATTAAAGGACATATATAAATGAGATAGCTGGGAATGAGTTACAGCTTGGAATCTAATCAAGAAATTTAGGGGGATGGGGATTGAAGGGTGAAGGGGGAAGGGCGGAAGGGGGGAAGGGGGAAGAGGGAAGGGGGGAAGGGGGGAAGGAGGAGGGTGATGGGGGGATGGGGGTTCGGTGGGTAGTTATATATTGAACAGATATCTGCAGTGAGTTACAGGATAGCATCTTGAGATGTTTGGAGAGTTTACAGATAGCATGACAGACACCTGGAAGTGAGTTACAGACTGGTCTAATTGAAGGGGTCAAGGAGTTCATACATACATGGATGGGCCTATTGTAATATATTTTGCAGTTTCAGTAGAGCAACATCCAACAGAATTGTGCCCAATTGTAAACCCAGTCCATGGTGACCTTCTGCATCTTGTGCTATGTCCACGTTATGAAAGAGATACGTCAATTACGAGAAGTAAATGTATTTGCATGCATGAAGCAGAATTAGGTGAAGCATTGCAAATGACACATTCCTAAACACACACGTACGTGGCCCAAAGTAATTTGGGCTGCTGTTTTGCTTGTTTGTGATTTTATTTGGTGTGTTACCCCTGACACAGTGTAACTGGGGAAACAATTGCAGAATTTCCAGCACAAGTTGTGCTTCGTGCAGCTCAGGTTTCTGTGATTATTTATGCTGGTTTTAAAAACAAGGCAATGGAAACAGACTTTGCCCTAGAGTAATCTAATTACCATTGGGACTCTCAGTTAATTATGGTCGTTTATAGTCATCGAGTCAGCTCCCAAATTAAGCTGGCCCTTTTGAGTTCAAAAGGACTAACAGGTATTTTTGAAAATAATTTTGAATTTTAGTTTAATTTAATTTTTTAGTTTAGAGGAGCAGTGCGGAAACAGGCCCTTCGGTCCACCGAGTCCGTGCCGACCGGCGATCCCCGTACACTAACACTGTCCTACACACACTAGGGACAGTTTACAATTTTACCAAGCCAATTAGCCTACAGATCTGTACGCCTTTGGAGTGTGGAAGGAAACCTGAGCACCCGGATGAAACCCACGCAGGTCACAGGGAGAATGTGCAAACTACATACAGGGAGCACTCGTGGTCAGACTTGGACCGGGTCTCTGGCACTGTAAGACAACAACTCTACTAGTGCCCCATCGTGCCGCCCACAAATTTTATTTTAAGTTTCCCCAGAATATCCCATTTAAAAAAATCTCTGTGATAATGGAGTCAGTCCATCACAAACATCTCTTAGAAAACAGGCGGTGAGCAAGTTACTTGAACTGCTGTGGCCATTCTGATGAATGTTCTCCCGCCATGCTCTTCAAGAGAATGTACCACTGATGATGAAGGAACAAAGATTAAGATTATATTAAGTCAGCGCAGTGCATGACTTGGAGGGGAACCTGCGTTTGGTAATATCCCCCATGTTCCTCCTGCCCTATTCATTCTTGCTGGTAGAAGTCACAGGATTCGGGGGCTGTTATTGTAACAAATGCTACTTGCCACCCCCCAGCCCAAGCCCGAATGATGTCTGGGTCTTAGCCATGCATTTCGGCGTTGGCTGTTTCATTTGCTGAAGAGTTACAAATGGAGCTGTACCTTGTGCAGTTATCATCTGACCTTGTGATGGAAGGAAGTTAATGAGGAAGCAGCTGAAGATGGGCTTGGACTTGGAACATTGTCTTTTCAAGCTTCTACAGTGAAGTCCTGGAGTTGGCATGGTTGACATCCAACAGCTACAACCACTTTCCTTTGTGTGGGAACTGCAGGTGCTGGTTTAAACCAAAGATAGACACAAAATGTTGGAGTAACTCGGCGGGCCAGGCAGCATCTCTGGAGGTTCCCCTCCAAGGAATGGGTGACGTTTTGGGTCGAGATCTTTCTTCAGACTGATGTCGGGGGGGGGGGGAGATACATAGATAAGAAAGTGTAAGGTGTGAAACCAGAATAAAGGGGATAGAGATCAAGGGAAATGTAGAATAGATCATTGTTAGCTGGGAGCAAACAGAGATAAAATGTACTCGGAGACAGTCAGAAGACTGGTCAGAGAACTGGGAATGGGGAGGGTTGGAGAGAGGGGGAAAGCAAGGGTTACTTAAAGATAGAGAGGTCAATGTTCATACCGCTGGGGTGACTTTATTCACTGGAATGTTTTCCCTTTAATGCCCATTGACTTCATATGCCACAAATGGTAAAATGCTGCCTTGATGTCAAGGACAGTCACTCTCATCTCATCTCTGTAATTCACCTCTTTGGTCCACATTTGGAGAAACCCAAACTGGGCATTGATGAATAGATAACTGGTAAGTGAGTGGTGCTTATTGTCAGTGGCAGCTTCCATTTCTTTGCTGAAGAGTAGACAGATTGGGTGGTAATTAGCTGGATTGGATTGGTCCTGCTTTTTGAGATCGGACATACCTGGGCAATTTTCCATGTCGGGTAGATGCCAGTGCTGGAATTGTACTTGAACAGCTTGGTTAAAGGCAGGCCTTCAGTACTACAGCTGGGATGTTATCCAGTCCTATAGGCTTGGATGTATTCAGTGTTATCAGTTAACTGGAAAGGTATTTTCATAAATGCATCGCTGCTGAGGTATGTATTATTTGACGGACTGTGGGTGTTCCTGGCAAGACCAGCGTTTATGATCGATTGCTAATTGTCGTTCAGAAGGTGGTTATGAATCTCAAGATGATTTGAGAGAGGTTCTCTCAAAGGGCTCAGATAAGGTCCCTGACATTTGACATTAGCATTGATGATGGAACAGCAAAATATTTCCGAGTTAGGAAAAGATAAAATGCTGCAAATAAATACAATAGATCTGAAATAAAAACAACAAGGTGCCTGGGAATACTCAGCAGGACTGGTAGCACCTGGGGGTATTTGCAGAGAGTCAAAAGTTTCAGCTCAATAATCTTTCACTGGAACTGGGAAAGGTTGGGGATGAAGAAGATTGAGGCTACACTGTTGCTCTCCTTAACAGTACCATTGAAGTGGTAAAAGCCTCAGAGGTTGAGGGGTGATGGTGCAATTAAAAGCTTATGTTTTCTGATGGGTCCATTTATATCACATTAATCAAACTAAACCAACTTACCATTCTTAAGGACTTTTTTGAGCAAGCTTTTTTTAAAGATGTTACTTTTAAATGGCTGTCTAATTGTTCTGCTTCATGGCCAATTTTACAATTTCTAATAAAAAAATGACATTAAATGTCAAGAGAGTCAAGAGTAAAAGTATTTTATTATCATATGTACCAGGAACAGAATAATGAAATTCTTATTTGCTGCAGCCTTACATGCTCATTAATGCAATAGCACAACAAGAAATATATATAATAATCAATTATACAATAAATTACTAATCAGTAATACTAGTTAACCGGACCATAATATTGCAAAACCTAAAGAATATAATGCAACCAAAACAGTCCATAGTAGATCGTTGCTGAGGTAAGGATGTGGTTAGGTAGTTAGCATTAGCAGAGCTCAGAGGACCATCGGAACACAGCTACCAGCCTTGGAGGGCATCTACAACATACGATGCCTCAGAAAAGCCACCAGCATCCACAAAGACTCTTCACACCCGTGCAACAGTCTGTTCGAACTTCTACCATCGGGCAGACGATACATGGCCTTCTACGCCCGCACCTCCAGACTCAGGAATAGCTTCATCCTCAGGGCCATAGCTGCTATGAACCGGTTCTGCTGAGCCGGATGGTCACATCGCACAGTGATCCGGCACAGATCTACTTGCACTTTATTCTGTTTTAAAACTGTTGCAATTTGTTTCATTGGGTTGTTTAAATTAATACTGACTAGCTAATTAAATTATTGCATCGTATGGGAGGCGCATTCCCAATCTCGTTGTACCCCTGTACAATGACAATAAAGATATATTGTATTGTATTGTATTGTATTGTGTGGTCGAAGAGGCTGACAGTTGCTGGGAAGAAGCTGTTCTTGAACCAGAGGGTCACTGTTCTCATTCTCCTGGTCCTTCGTCCCGATGGGCAGCAGTGAGACGAGGGCAAAGCTAGGGTGACGTATGCATTTTTGAGGCAGCACCTCCTGTATAGACTTGGATGTATTCAGTGTTATCAGTTAACTGGAACGGTATTTTCATAAATGCATCGTTGCTGAGGTATGTATTATTTGACGGACTGTGGGTGTGGGGAGGTCAGTATCCTTGATGGACCAGCCAATGTCTACCACTTTCTGCAGCCTCCTTCATTTTGCTGCTTGCTTTGCCGTGATGCAACCAGTCTGTATGCTCTCTATCATACACCTGTGGAAATCCGATAGAGCATTCAATGACACCAACCTCCTCAATCTTCTCAGGAAGTAGAGATGTAGATGAGCTTTCTTTGTGAGTGCATCAACGTACTTGGACCAGGACAAATCTTCAGCGATGTGCACGGTCAGGAACAGGAGGCTGTTGACCCCAACTACTGCCATGCTGTCGATGAAGACGGATTCATGGACCCTTGGGTTTCCCTTTCTGAAGTCAACAATTAGCTCCTTGGTCTTGCCAATATTGAGAGCAAGATTTTGTTCTGGCACCATTCAATTAGATTATCAATCTCCCTCCTGTACTTTCAATAGACAACAGACAATAGGTGCAGGAGTAGGCCATTCAGCCCTTCGAGCCAGCACCGCCATTCAATGCGATCATGGCTGATCACTCTCAATCAGTACCCCGTTCCTGCCTTCTCCCCATACCCCCTCACTCCGCTATCCTTAAGAGCTCTATCCAGCTCTCTCTTGAAAGCATCCAACGAACTGGCCTCCACTGCCTTCTGAGGCAGAGAATTCCACACCTTCACCACTCTCTGACTGAAACAGTTCTTCCTCATCTCCGTTCTAAATGGCCTACCCCTTATTCTTAAACTGTAGCCCCTTGTTCTGGACTCCCCCAACATTGGGAACATGTTTCCTGCCTCTAATGTGTCCAATCCCCTAATTATCTTATATGTTTCAATAAGATCCCCCCTCATCCTTCTAAATTCCAGTGTATACAAGCCTAATTGCTCCAGCCTTTCAACATACGACAGTCCCGCCATTCCGGGAATTAACCTAGTGAACCTACGCTGCACGCCCTCAACCATCTCCCTCCTGTACTTTCATTCATCTCTGTCCGACAATGGTTACACTGTCAGCAAATTTAAAGATGATGTTGGAGCTGTGTCCGGCTACACAGTCATGGGTACAGGAAGAGTAGAGCAGGGGACTGAGCATACACCCCTGTGGAGCTCCTGTGCTGATGGTCATTGAGGAGGAAGTATTGTTGCCAATTGGTACTGATTGTGGCCGCCCAATGAGGATGTCAAGGATCCAGTTACATCAGGATGAGCAGAGACCCAGTTCCCTGAGTCTGGTGGTAAGATTAGATGGTATTGAACATTGAGCTGTAGTCACTGAACAACAACCTAATATAAGTGTTCTTATTGTCCATGTGGTCCAGTGCAGCGTGGTGAGCCAGCGAGATTACATCCCTCGTTGATCTGTTTTGGTGGTAGGTGAATTCTAGAGTGGATCCAGGTCCTTATTAAGGCAATGGTTAATATGTTTTATAACCGACCTCTCAAATCACCTCATGCCGATGGGCATGAGAGCCACCGGTCGTTAGTCAGTGAGTCAGTCACCTGGTTCTTCTTGGGTGCTGATATTTTGAATGTTTTTTTTTAACTAAAAGAACTTTTTTTTTCAATCTCATAATTTCGTGTGTCTTTTAACATATAGTTCATTTCTCCCAATGTTCTCACCCAGCAATTTTAGAGATATGACCCTTCAAAAAAAGTTAAGTCAAGTTAAATGTATTGTCTTACACAAGGGCGCTGAGGCATAGGTACAATGAAAAGCTTGCTTGCACCAACATCACGGGCACAGATAATACACTCAACCATAAATCATACATAAATCGCACAATTTCCGCAAAAACAGTGAAAATTAAAAAAACATGCAAAAATACAAGACAATAGTGCTAAACAAAAATTAGAAACCAAGTCCTTGCTGTGCAAGGTGTGGTCTGTAGTGTTCTTTTGCTGAGGTCGGGTGATGCAGGCTTGTGCTAGTCAGTTCAAGAATCCTCAAGACAAGGCCGTGATTGGAAATGGTGTTTCAGCTTCATCAGGTTTTCTTGGCGCACCATGTTGAGCTTGGTTGAAAGATTCCACACCGTATCTTCAACCGAAACGAAACATTAGTCCTTTGTAAACCTTTGACCGCGAGGAAAGCACGGCCCAGGGTCTACCAGCTGTCAGATGTGGACGGACTTCAAATTCATCTGACATTCAGAAGCATTTACAAACCACTAAAAATGAAATAAATTGTCTGGGAAAAATGTAGACAATTTAAAACTTTAAAATATCTACTAAAACAATGGAAAACATAAGCAAGCAGCTGACGGGTGTACCATCCAAAGAAGAATGGTGTTGGTTCTTTTTTATATTGAATGACCTTGTGAATGTATAAGAAAATAACTGCAGATGCTGGTACAAATCGATTTATTCACAAAATGCTGGAGTAACTCAGCAGGTCAGGCAGCATCTCGGGAGAGAAGGAATGGGTGACGTTTCGGGTCGAGACCCTTCTGAATGTAACTAATTGTGTTTCCTGACTATAGTTTATGAGAATAAAGTTTTTTTTTGAAATATTAAAAAAGCAAGGAGCAAGTTCAGGAGTGTGATGGGACACTCTTATCTAGGATCCTTATCTAGGATCTATTTGCCTAGATCAGTTCCACACCAACGACATCCAGTGGAAACTTGACACCATCCTGAACATAGCACCCCCGTTAAGTCACTCTAAAGTCACTCCAAACACTCATTTCCCCTCACCATCAACGCACAGTGGTTGGAGAGTGAACCATCTACTGAAGGCACGGCAGTTACTCATCCACACTACTCTGACAGCACCTCCCAAAGTCACAGCCATGATCACCAAGAAGAGTTGCGAGTCAGGAGTGTTTAATTGTCATATGCACTGGGAAACGAACAAGGATATTTTTACTTTATTAAGTAAGCAAGCTTTATTTACTTAATAAAGCTTTATTAGCTTTGCGGGGTCATTAACGCAACAACACAAAAATTAAATATGTGATAAACAACACCACAATAAATTGTCAGTAATACTATGTAACCAGACCATAATAGTGCAAGCTGAAGTACATTGTGCGACTTATACAAAGTCCATAGAATTTAATTGCTGAGATTTGTGGTAAGGTTTGTGCAGGATGGCTCAAGACCCAGATAGTATCAGGTGTATGAGAACACCACCACCTTCAGGATCCCCTCTAAAATGCACAGCAACTGAGCTGTAAATGCACGGCTAACTACATCCTTGAACAGCAATCTGAATTACCTTTATTGTCATTCAAAATGAATTGAACGAAAATCATTTGCCACGCAGCCACAACAGTACAGAGTAGAAGACACGAGACACACAATTTTAACACAAACATCCATCACAGTGACTCCTCCAGACCCCCCTTCACTGTGATGGAAGGCAAAAAAAAATCTTCTCTCTTCCCCCATGCTTCTCCCACGGACAGATAGTTCGACTTCTGCCGAGGCGACCGAGGCTCCCGACTCGCGCAGCCCCGCAAGGAGATGGAAGGTCCCGCGGCCGCGCCGCGCCGGGCGATGGAAAGTCCCGCGGCCGAGCCGCGCCGGGCGATGGAACCAAGCTACAGGGAGGGCCATCAACCTCCCAACATCAAACAGGAATGGGCAGTAAATGCCACCCTTGCATTGACATCCACAATCCAGAAACAGAATCGAAAATATTCTCCAGGAATTAAAGTCTAATCTCCAAGCAGTTCCAGCACTCATCCCCCACTCCCTCACACCCCGCCAGGAGAGAAATCACTGGGGCAGTTTAGTTCATTAATAAATTTTCGTATATTAATTATAGAAACATTGGAGCGAGTGAAACAGAGGGAGTTTGATTGACAATTAGAAATTATCCATTTGCTTAATGAAGAGTCTGTTTGCTCCCCATTGTGCAGGGGTAAGGGAGGCATGCTGGGTGCCTAATGATAGGTGTACAAGGCCAGTGCGGTTAGAGGTGATGGTTCGGGTAGGAAGGTGGCCAGCCAGGGCTACCAACCCTACCAGAGAGCGACCTTCAATGAGAAAGCTCTGCTAAGCCCAGTGCATCACTCTGCAATCACTGCTTCTCTTTTCTCTTATTACCAGGTACCTCGAGAGATGAGCGAACCTCTTAGGAATGGCTGTTGCAATACTGTGATCAAATTAACTTAAATAATAATGGGTTGTACTGGGGAATTACATATTGGCAGATCTCAATCATTTAGCTGTCCTCGTTGCTACAGTATGAGTGGAGTTCAACATCGCACCAACATCAAAGACTTTGTTTCTGATTTCCGTTTGTGGATTTGGCTCAATGTGGCATGAGTCGCTTGAATCCTGATCCTTACCTCAGCTCCGGGTAGACACAAAATGCTGGAGTAACTCAGCGGGTCAGGCAGCATCTCAGGAGAGAAGGAATGGGTGACGTTTTGGGTCGAGACCCTTCTTCAGACCTTACCCCAGCTCTGCTGCTCCGCCACCCCCACCTCCACCTCCAACCTCTACGCTCTTCAATTGGGAAGACTGTCTGAAGGCCTGGGGTGTCTTCTAGTCCCGGGTCACCTGGAAGAAAATAAAGAGCTATCAAAGAATGATGATTATATGTAAACCAAAACCCTGGACCTAGCTCATTGTGGTCTGAACAAGCCAGATGCAATCTTCAATCAATTTGATTAATTCAATGTGATATCAAGAAATGGCTGAGATGTTTGGATACAGCAAAGGCTGTGGAGCCAGACAACATCCCAGCAGTAATACGAAGGACCTGTGCTCTGAACTAGCTGTGCCTCCGCCAAGCTGTTCCTGCACAGTTACAACACTGGCATCTACCAACGTCGTGGAAAATTGCCCAGGGATGTCCTGTTCACAAAAAGCTGGACAAATCCAATCTGGCTAATTATCACCAATCAATTTATTCCCAATAATCAGCAAAGAGAAGGCACGCGTTGTAAACAGTGCTATTAAGAGATGCTCACTGAACAATAACCTACGCACCAATGCGTAGTTTGTGTTTGCCAGGACCATTCCACTCCATATTGATTCCGCATTATAACCTTGGTCAGCTTTGATAGCAAGAGAGTATTTGATCAAGTGGCACAGATCCTTCATCAGAAACTGATTTGAGTATTGCAGATTTATAAACGTTTGGCTCGGTAATGTTTTTGGGAGCTACTCTCTTACTTCTACCTGTACATGTATCTGATTAGCATCAAGATGATGCATCAATGAAGTGGATGCTGCGAGCTAAGGCAGGGATCAAGATTCAACTGACTTGAGTTACATTTATAGTTTGACTAAATCTACAAACAGAATATAGACACAAAGTGCTGGAGTAACTCAGCGGGACAGACAGCATTTCTGGAGAGAAGGAATGGGTGACGTTTCAGGTCAAAACCCTTCTTCTTCTTCTCTCCAGAGATGCTGCCGCTCCCACTGAGTTACTCCAGCACTTTTTGTCCATCTTCAGTTTAAACCAGCATCAGCAGTTCCTTCCTCTAAAAAAACAGAATATTTACCTGTGTGGCATTATTGACTGCCCATTCGCAAGCCGGTCGATCCTTCCACAGTGTAACTTTGTCCCAAGGGTGAAGCACTTTGTGTGTTGTGCATCTTGCTGGAGCAGGTGTGTGTGGTGTTTTTCTATTACATCTCCCCTCTCCTCCACCTGCCAGCAGTGAATACACAAGGCCGACAGCCACCCCGACAGGTCCAGTCAAATCTCCTCCTACCAATTAATACCTGGACTGAGAAATGGAGGAACAAGGGCCATGTATGAATAGGAGAAGAAAGCAGAGAGAAAGAAAGGTTGGAACGAGAGGAAAAAGAAATAAAAAGGAAAATTAGAAAAAAAGACCTACCACTGCATCCTGCCTCCAGACTAACAGATTTAGTCCTGCACCTTAGTCTCTAATTGGTCGGTGACTTCCATAACAACCATAATGACCAGAAGCCGTCTGACTCAAAGCCACCTACAGGTTTTGGCCATATTTGATGATATTTTCCTGGACCGGTGTGTGGATATTTATCCATGGTGTATAATACTGTGGATATTCATATGGGGGAGAATCTATAGCGTGTATTTACACAGTGAATATTAACTGTGGGAAGTAAATCAGATTCTATTAATATGGTGGGAACCGAGTATAATTACACTGTGGGAAGTTCTACAGGCTATATTAATATGGTGGGGACAGTGTATAATTATACAGCGAGCTTTTCTACATGCCGTATTTATACAGCAGGGATGGGGTGTAATTATATAGTGGGCATTTCTACAGTCTGTATTTATATAGTGGGGACAGTATAATTAGATTGTGGGCATTTCTGCAGCCTGCATTAATATTGAGGGGACGGGGTATAATTACACAGTGGGTATTGCTGTGTGCAAATTGGCTTCAGCATTTCCTACTGTCTTACAAGAGAGGTTAAACATTAAGAAGTGACGAATTGGCTGCAAAGCCCCTTGACAACGTACCGAGGTTGTGAGAGGCAAGTTCCATTTTGCCTTCTGCTGTGTTGCCGTGGTGTGGGGGAGGTTCACCGATGCTGTCGGGCTTTTGGTCACGGAGCCACTTCGAAACATCGCAAGGCCGGCGCATTTATTCGCTATCAGTCACAATGAGCAGACACTGTCCCTTAGACAGTGCTGAAATCATTTTGAGTTTGCTTGAGATATTTCGTTCAAAGCCAAACTCTGGAAAAGGGAGCCTAGGGACTTTGATTTTATTGAATCATTCTGTTCTTCACACTAGAAATGACAAGTTAAGGATTCCCATCTGCTTGACCGGGCGCCTAAATCTTCTTCAAGATTTGTCTTCAACCTCGGCAGCCAAAGAAATGCTTCCTGACAGTGGCTGGAGTCTCTTATATACGTTTGGAAATGTATTAACAATTAATGCTGAGGCTCCATTTATAATCACAGTCTCCAATCTGCTTTCTGTAATTAGCCTTTTCCTAATATTTGCCCACAGAACAGATTAATAGCTTCCTTCTGTCCAGCTCTCTCCCTGGAGAGTTGTGCGAAATCATTTTGTAATGGTGCGTCAGATTGTTCTGAAGTTGCCACACAGCTAATGGAGTCAGATTTAAAATTCTACAAACAGTGGACTGTGAAATCCCAGGCAATATGCTATCTTTGTTTTCCAGAGATTTAGGCACATAATCCAACACACACTCCAGTGCAGTATTCAGGGAGCACTGAACTCAGAAGTGCAGTCTTTCGGATGAGATGTAAATGGAGGCCCCCTTCTGCCCTCTCAGGTGGTTGAGAATGATCTCTAAAGGAAGCAGGAGAAGGGGACTTCTCCCCAGTGTGTGTGGGGCAATATCTATTCCTCTACCAACGCCTACCGCAAATTACCAGACTGTTAACTCATTGTTCCCTCCTTTCCTGGTTCGTAACAGTGACTACAACTCGAAAAAGTATTTATTTGCCTATAAAGTGCTCTGGGATTTTCCAGGGGTTAATGAAGACTGCAGGCCAAGACCCCTCTCCCCCTTTACTCCATTCACACTTATTTTCCAAGGAGCTGTTATAATATTCCTCCTCCCAATATGCAGAACAGGATATAAGGAGGGGGGGAGCTGTTTAAAGGATAGTAAGAAAATAATCTCCTGCTCATTGCATAGAAATGAGATGCTCTGAATTCAAAGAAAGGAGCTTCATTTTGTTTTTAAGTGTCCTCGGGCTGACGAGGGATGCATTAGATGCACCATTTCTCCTCTGTTCCACGCCACTGGCAGGTGTCTCCTAGTCCCTTCATTTCCCCCTGTTATCTCCGAATGGGATTCCCTCCCCAGTTAACCCTTGAAGACGGAGCCATGTTCAAACAGCTGGCAGCTGAGGAACATCAATAAGCCCGATCAAACAGGCAAAGCTGACAAGTTGAATGGAGCTGGGGCAGCCCTGCCCCGTCACAGGCAATCGGTCATGGCAGAGAAAGGCAGTGGGGTGTGGCTGTGGCACAAAGGCACTGAAATTAGACAGCTGGCAGCGGCCCAGAAAGCCTGCTCTTGTTTTTGCCTGCTGCTTGCACAGATGCCAACTGTTGTTCCCCCTGCCACGGATAAGTTTGGGTTTGACTGCGTGCTTGGCACACGCTTGCGACACGCTTGGCACATGCCTGTCATTCCCACTTTTTAAAAAAAGAGAATAAACTGAGACTTGCCTGGGAGGGGAGTCCAGGAAGAAGCGGGGGTCTGCTGTGGAGCTTTATTCAAAACAAATGTTGTCTTCTCAGGTAGCTGACTGCCAAATTTGTGTGTCACATCGGCCCTTGCAATTGCCATCTTTATTTGTACTCCTGTGACAGCCTGATTAACAGAGATGATTTCCCCTCCTAAATCTCACTTAAGTTCTTGATTTCCTTCCTGCTCCCTTTCTCTCTCTCACTCTATTTTCAAACCCTCTCCTTCTCACTCACTCACTCACTCACTCACTCACTCACTCACTCACTCACTCACTCACTCACTCACTCACTCACTCACTCACTCACTCACTCACTCACTCACTCACTCACTCACTCACTCTCCTCTTTCATCGCCCCTTAACTCATTCACTCTTTTTCCCCCTACTTTCTTATGTTGCACTCATTATTTTTCCAACCCCTTTCCCTCTCTCTCTCTCTGCCTCTGCCTCTTCCCCCCCTTTCACTCTCACTACCCACTCTTTCTCAACCCTCTCTCTTTCTCTCTTTCACACATTCACTCATTCTGTGTTTGCCCTCTCTCTCTCTCTCTTGCATTCCCTTTCAATTTGCCCTCAAGGGAAAGAGAGAAATGAATTAAAGTACCAGCCAAGTTCATCTGCATACAGAATAAGGACAGGCAGGGGTTGTGGTTGGGAATAATGAGATCCTGTATCAATGTCTTTGTAGTAGGATTATGCTGTGATGTGGCCTGATTTGGATCAAATGTGTTCTGATGTTTTGTGTTTTAATTAAAGGGACATTTTCAGATCCCCAGGTGGCCAAGTGGGTAAAGACAGAGTTGCTGAGTACAATCCAATGACCACTATAATAAATACCCATTATTGGTCTCAGATAGAGGCAGGGTAGGCTGGGCTGGGCTATGTTTGTTGGTCATCTCAGTTAATTAGTCCAACAACACGATGCATTGAGAAAAATGGCATTGTTTGCCTCTGTGTATATGTAAGATGGTCTATGGGTGTATGTTTGTCTGTGTGTGTGTGTGTGTGTTCACGTATATGTGTATGGACACGTGCGTGTTCCCATGCATGTGCATGTGGGTCTGCATGAGTATGTGTTTGCATGGGTGTATGTGTGTGCATATGTTTGTGCATGTCTGCATCTGTGAGCGTGAATGCACTGTATGTGCTGCATATATACTGCATATATAGTCAAGTCAAGTCAAATTTATTTGTCACATACACATACTCGATGTGCAGTGAAATGAAAGTGGCAATGCCTGCGGGTTGTGCACAAAAAGAATTACAGTTACAGCATATAAATAAAGTTAATAAGTTACTAAACATAGCACAAAAAGTGTCGACAAAAATTTAGTCTCTGGGGTTATCAAAGTTGACAGTCCTGATGGCCTGTGGGAAGAAGCTCCGTCTCATCCTCTCCGTTTTCACAGCGTGACAGCGGAGGCGTTTGCCTGACCGTAGCATCTGGAACAGTCCGTTACTGGGGTGGCAGGGGTCCCTCATGATCTTGCTTGCTCTGGATCTGCACCTCCTGATGTATAGGTCCTACAGGGGGACGAGTGTAGTTCCCATGGTGCGTTCTGCCGAACGCACTACTCTCTGCAGGGCCATCCTGTCCTGGGCAGAGCTGTTCCCAAACCAGACTGTAATGTTGCCGGACAGGATGCTCTCTACAGCCCCAGAGTAGAAGCAATGAAGGATCCTCAGCGACACTCTGAATTTCCTCAGTTGTCTAAGGTGGTAAAGGCGCTGCTTAGCCTTACCCACCAGTGCGGCAATGTGCGTTGCCCGCGTCAGATCCTCTGCGATGCGGACTCCCAAGTATTTGAAACTGCTCACCCTATCCACAATAGACCCATTTATCTCCAGTGGCGTGTACGTCCTTGGATGTATATATATCCATATGTGTGTGTGTATGTGTGTGTGTGTAGTGTCTGTGCATGTGGGTGCGAGAGAAATAAAGACCTTGTGTGTGTGTGTGTGTGTGTGTGTGTGTGTGTGTGTGTGTGTGTGTGTGTGTGTGTGTGTGTGTGTGTGTGTGTGTGTGTGTGTGTGTGTGTGTGTGTGTGTGTGTGTGTGTGTGTGTGTGTGTGTGTGTGTGTGTGTGTGTGTGTGTGTGTGTGTGTGTAGCCATCTTGAAGAAAATCAACATCCCCAACCGACTCATCGGAATCCCTGGGCCATTGCGATGATATTGAAAACCTTGCGTCCATACCTTTGAGGTTCCCAGCCACATTACAAACAGCAGCCACCACTTCTCTAACAGCCCGACAATCAACCCATCGGTCAACACCCTCCTCTCCTGTGGAAGATTCTGCAGATCCAATGTTGGCCTCATCACCCAACTAAGATGCTACAAATCCAGAGTGGAAGCAAGGCATCCTTGATCCCAATGGACTGACCCTGAGGAGCGGTGTAGGAGAGTTTTTGTGGTGTCCATGTGGTGTGCGCGCATGTGCGTGTATGTGAAGGCCAACCAAAATTGCACACAGCACTTCAAATGCAGCCTAATCAAAGTCCGGTAAAGCTGCATCATGACTACCTGATTTTTAACTCTATAATCCGAGCTGTGAAAGCAAACATACCAGATGCCTTCTTTGCCCCTCTTTCTACTTGTCATGCTACTTTCAAGGAGTTTTGTATTTGGACCCCAAAATCCCTCTGTACATCAATGTTCTTCTTTCGTGTCCATTGTTGAAATGTTGCATCACTATCATCGTTCATCCTGAAAAAGGCGCAAGCTTCCGGCGACAATCAGTGGGTGCCTCTTGTGCAGTAGACAATGGTGGTAGCAGAATTAGCTCAGGACACTTCCAGTTTCCAGCCCCGCGACGTGGACGTTTCTGCTATGGGGCCACATCAATGGTGTTCAGGGTCTAGCCATTAATTGTCTATATTTCCCCTTGCATTTAACCTCCCAAAGTGCAACACTTCACACTTTCACGGAGTAAACTTCATCTGCCATTTGTCGGCCCATTCCCATTCCTGTCGCTGTTCTATATCCACTGTATACTTTGACAGCCTTCCTCACAGTCCACGACCCCAGCAATCTTGGTGTCATCTGCAAATTTACTAATCAACCCATTTATGTTTACAGGGGATTGAGTTTAAGAGTCACAAAGCCATGTTGCAAGTTTGTATAATTTTTCTTAGGTTGCAGTTGAGGCATTTTGTGCATTTCTGGTCATCCCATTGCGGGAAGGATGTGGAGACTTTGGTGAGTAGGCAGAAGAGGTTGACCAGAATATTGCCTGGATTACAGAGTATTAGCCATAAAGAGACCTGATAGAAGTATATAAAATTAGGGGAGGCGTTGATAGGGTAGAAAGAACATTTTTCCTAGAATGGAATTGTCAAAGACTAGAGGGCCCAGGTTTAAGGTGAGGGGGGAAAAGTTTAAAAGAGATATGCGGGGCATTTTCTTTACACACAGGCAGTGGTGGGTGCTTGGAATACGCTGCCAGGGGTAATGCTGCATTTTGAGTCTATCTTCGGTGTGAACCAGCATCTGTTGTTCCTTCCTACACATAGAATCACAGCCCGGGCCTTGCAACTACTCACAACTCAGAGTGGTGGAAATTCTTGGAGGATATTCTGTGGTGTGGAGTGTGCTTGTTGTACTCTGCAGAGAGGGCTATCACAGGAGCACCATGCTTCCCAGCACACAGCCTAAGGGGGAGCAGGAGGAGGGAGGCAGTGGAAGATAACAAAGAGAGGCTGGTTCAGCTGAGGGTCCCACTCAGAGCACATCTAGATGCTGCCCGACATTGCCATCATCTGATGTGGAATGGTAAATGGCAAGAAACCATCCTGCTCCACTCGTGCATGGCTGTCATGCAACTTTTACCAGTTCCATCTGATGGTCAATGGCATCGCCAATGCCCCTTGCCCCGAAAAGTAGCACCCCACAAATGACAGAGCATGGTAGGGGTATCAAACCACCAACGTACATAGATTTAAGCTGAGAGTAAGGAGTTTTAAAAGGGACATGAGAGGTAAGTTTCTTGGACAGACAGTAGTTGATATCTGGAGCATGCTGCCAAATTAAGCGGTGGGATCAGATACAATGCTTACATTTAAGAAGTATTTGGATAGACGCTCAAATAAATCAGGTGTAGAAAGAAATGGACCTAATCTGGGAAAATAGAATTAGTGTAGATTAGCAAAAGGTCAGCGTGGACAGCTGGGCCAAAGGTCCTGTTTCTGTGCTGTACACCCCCCTGACTATCTCAAAGCATTAGCCAGCCCTTCATTCCCCCGACCTGACTGACACCTGGGTGGGACTGGATTACCCAGTAAACTAGTCCCACCTTACAGCAAAGTGAAGAGGAAATTTCCTTTTGGCTACGTCCTTGCACAATTGAAGCATGGATCGGAACTGAGCTGCTTTAAAATCTGTGTTGGACCTCAGTGCATCGGAAGGACGACAAGGGAGGGATGGAGTTACTGCAATAGGAAGTGAAATGAAACTCATTTTCGACACTTTGATGGCACAACGATGAAGGCTTGAAATTTAAATATGCTGCAGACACCTTTAAAATGTCCATTCAGGAGAAGGATCGCTGTGCAGAGTCTGACAGTCCGAGGCCACGTGTCAGCAGAGAATGAAAATCTATTTCCCTCCGAGAAAACATGAAGATCGTTTCGTTACAAGTTTTTTACAAAGTGGATTTATATTGAAACACCGAGCCGCCTGTCATTTGTGGGTCCTTGCGACTGACTGGCTTCCCAGAACTATGTAGAACGTGACAGACACTGGAATGGTGGGATTGCAAGGATCGCCTTTTCTGAGCCCAGAAAGTTCATTTACAACACCGATCCCAGGCGGCGTAAGCATATTCCGCTGTCAAACAGTAGCGTTTATTATTGAGATTTGAGGACTTGAGTGGTCACCTTTAGTAGCTTGTTGGGCATTATAGCAAGTTGGTTGGGGGACAACTTTTCAACAGAAGTGGAGAAGACATTTCTTCTTCCTCGAGTCTCTCCAGCGAGGAAACTGAGAGGAACATCTGATGCCGTCCCTCTGATCAATGACAGTGATTCTCTTCCTTCACTGCGTGGCATGAAGTAGACATTCCAACACAGAAACTGACCACTTGGCCCAGTCAGTCTTAGAACATAGAACAGAACAGGGGGGGGGCACAGTGGCGTAGCGGTAGAGATACTGCCTTACAGAGACCCAAGTTCCATCCTGACTACTGGTGCTGTCTGTAAGGAGTTTGTACGTTTTCCCCGTGAACTGCGTGAGTTTTGTCCGGGTACTCCAGTTTCCTCCCACACACCCAAAGACGTACAGGTTTGTAGCTTAATTAGCTTCGGTAAAACTGTAAATTGTCTCTCGTGTGTAGGATAGTGCTAGTGTACGGGATGATAGCTGATCGGTGTGGGTTCACTGGGCCGAAGGGCCTGTTTCCGCACTTTATCACTAAAAAAGAATAGGCCCTTCAGCCCACAATGTCTGTGCTGAACTTGATACAATTACCAACCCTACACATAATCCATCTCTCTCCATTCCCTGTTTATCCATGCGGCTATCCAACGTCATTATCGTGTTTGCCTCAACCTCCCCTCCTCCCCCCCCCCTCCCAGCAGCGCATTCTAGCCAGTGCTGCACTACCTCAGCACCTTCTGCTTTTATCTCAGATTTCTAGCTTCTGCGTGTTTGGTTCTTTTCAGAGGTAGAAGCTGTTCCAAGGAGCTGGGAGCACACATTTTGGGCAAACGGGATGCGAGGAAACCAGTTTTTATTCAAAGGAGACTTGAGGCACACTGCTTACAGGGCCGATGAAGACAGGACCAGTCAGAAGGGCATTGGACCAGGATTGAGATGGAACATATTGGCAAGGTATTGTGGTCAGAACAGGGGGGGCGTGATTTAGTTTAGTTTGGAGATACTGCGCGGAAACAGGGCCTTCGGCCCACCAAGTCTGTGCCAATCAGCGATCCCCGCACACTAACACTATCCTACACACACGAGGGACAACTTACAATTTTTCCAAGCCAATTAGCCTACAAACCTGTACGTCTTTGGAATGGGGGAGGAAACCGGAGCACTCAGAAAAAAGCCCATACAGGTCAAGGGGAGAAAGTACAAACCCCACCCAGACAGCACCCGTAGTCAGGATCGAACCTGGGTCTCTGGCAATCTAAGGCCTCATCTCTACTTCTGCGCCACTGTGATTTTTGGCTAGAAGGTCTCATTGAAGAGGCAGCAGGCACTACTGCCCCATCGGGTATTGCACTGGAGAGCTAGTCTGGATTCTGAAGGCTCTGAGGTGGGATTTGAACACAAAACCTTGACTCTGAGCGCTGACCCACTGAGTCACAGCGCGGATAAAGCCATCACCTTTCTGGGAATCTGTCCTACCCATACCTGCGGAAGCTGATGATCACGTACCGTATATAAACAGCAGCCCTTTCTTCCCATTCGGCCCCTCACCCACCCCCTCCGTGCCACACTGTCCCCTCCCCACGCACACATTCCATAGACATTGGCATTTGATATCTGGTTTCACCTGCCACAAACCTCACACAGCTAGCACCCGACTTCAGCTCTCCACCAGTAGCTGAGAGTCGGCCTGGATAGTAATCACATTAATTTCTGTGTCTACATACATCAAAACGAGAGGAAGACTTTTCATCCTTGAAGGCTGAAGACAGGTGTATCACTGTTTGACAACTTTGCCTGCTGGAGGGACTAGCACATGTAATGACAGCAATTGGCTGGGTCTATGGATGGGCTTTAATAAGCACCCACCTGAACAGATAGTGTTTCAGCTGCAAAATAACACTGGGATGATGTTGGACTGAGCGATGACACACACATACACACACGCACACACACGCACGCACGCACGCACGCCCGCACGCCCGCACGCACACACACGCACACACACAAACATACTCACACACATATGCAAATATGCACACACATAGAACATACACACACAAGCATACATACACAGAACAGCCGGGCACTCACACATACAGAATACACGCAATTGCCCATACACATGCACACACACGGGCACTCACATTCACTCAACGCATTACACGCAATTGCCCATACACATGCACACACACGGGCACTCACATTCACTCAACGCATTACACACAGACATGGGCGGCACGGTAGCGCAGCGGTAGAGTTGCTGCTTTACAGCGAATGCAGCGCCGGAGACTCAGGTTCGATCCTGACTACGGGTGCTGCACTGTAAGGAGTTTGTACGTTCTCCCCGTGACCTGCGTGGGTTTTCTCCGAGATCTTCGGTTTCCTCCCACACTCCAAAGACGTACAGGTATGTAGGTTAATTGGCTGGGTAAATGTAAAAATTGTCCCTAGTGGGTGTAGGATAGTGTTAATGTACGGGGATCACTGGGCGGCACGGACTTGGAGGGCCGAAAAGGCCTGTTTCCGGCTGTATGTATATGATGATATGATGATGTGTGATGCACATACACAAACATCACTCACATCACTGTAACACACATTACACACATGCCGAACACACATACACATGCACACATATGCAGACACATGCACACACAGAGAACACACACACATATATACACACACAGAAGACATGCACACACATGCAGAACACACACACACACACACACACTCATACCAAACACGTGCACCTGCACATACACACAAGCATATTGCACTTAAATGCACTCATGTAAACACAGACACACATGCATCACATGCATATATCACACATACTGTACATCATACACATGCACTGACACAAACACTTCACACAGCCACATACATGCACGCACACAGAATATACATAGAACACATATACACAGTACAGACACAAAGTCTACAGACGCGCGCTCACGCGGAACACTGTAATAAACACACACACACACACATACACACAGAACACACATGCACTACATACACACACACTTACAAGCACTGACACACACACACGCGCACACACACATACACACACACACACACAAATGCATACAATTGTTAGTCCTTCAGGTGAATATCCTTCCACTGAATCCCTCTCAGCCAGTTCATTCCAATGTGTAACGATTCACTGAGCTTTAACTAAAATCTCACCTATCCTCAATTCTTGCGCCAATTACTTCAAACCCCTTGCTCTGGCCACTTGTGCTGCCTCCAATGAAAAACATGTGTGTACTGTATGGAGCCCTTCACCAATTTGGATGTTGAAAAGTCTCCCATCACTTCTCCACTCAAATATTGGGTCTGATTCCTGCACTGAGCACAAACAATGCTTCCTCAGGCCAACTGGGTACAGGCAATAACTCCCAGGCTTTCCATCCTGACCACATTTTAAGAAGGAATCATGATAATGCGGGATTAATGGAGGGACGATGAGAACTAATGATAGATCTGGTGCATGAGAACAATTTAACTTGTCTAAGACAGACATAAAGAACTCTGGATGCTGGATTTTTCATTTAAACACAAGGTGCTGGAGTAACTCAGCAGGTCAACAACTCAGAGTAACTCCAGTAACTTGGAGAAACTTGGGCAGAAGTGTCAAGATCCAGTTTGGATTTGGCATTTGCCCTGTTACCAACCTCTTCTCCCTGGCACAATCATCCCTTTTGTCTGTAATTCACTCCTTCCCTTCTGTTCTCTCCACTACTTCCACCACAGCCTCTGCCTGTGCCACCCTGCCTCCCCTCCCCCCCCCCCCCCCCCCCTCTGTACCTTTCCTTGGGACCTTTACCAGCCAACGTCCATTAACCCCAAAACATCAGCCCAATCCTTCCACTCCAGCTCTCCGAGTGCTTCTGCTGTTTCTAGTTTGGGGTTAATTTGCCGATTGAGTGGCAGGGCAAGAGAACTCAATGTCAAATGGGGAAGGCTTGGGGAAGTTGTAAGCAAACTACAAACTCCCTTCCTTCACGCTCACCCCCAATGGATTGCTGTCTGAATAGGGGCACCAGCTTTTGTCTAAAATACAAATAAGATTTGCTTTCCTGTCGTGCCTTTTACAGTCCCAGGCTGTCCCAAGGCTCTTCACAGCCAATTAAGTACTTCTGAAGTGTGGTTATTGCTGTAATGCAGCAAATGCAGCAGCCCACTTAACCACAGCATGCTCTCCCAAATGGCGATAGATTAATGACAAAATAATATGTCCCTGTGATGCTGATTTGGGGGAACAACAGAAGGGAATCAGAAACAGAAGCAGGAGGAGGCCATTCGGCCCATCGCACTTGCTCTGCCGTTCACTCTAATTGTGGCTGATTCTATCTCAGAATCACTCTCTCTTGCCATCTCTGTTGATTTCCTGAATATCCAGAGATCTATCAGTGTGAAACTTAAATCCACTTGAATAGGGTGTAACACTGGCACGGTAGTAGAGTTGCTGCCTTCCAGCAGCAGAGACCCTGGTTCAATCCTGACTACGGGTGCTTTCTGTACGGTTTGTACATTCTCCCCTGACCGCATGAGTTTCTCCTCCCACATCACATAGACATACAAGTTTGGAGGCTAATTGGCTTCTGTAAATTGTCCCTTGTGCGCAGGATAGAACGTGTATGGGATGATTGTTACTCAGTGGGCCGAGGGGCCTGTTTTCATGCTGTATCTCTAAACTAAACTCAGTAATCGAGCCTCCACAATACTCTGGCAGAGAGTTCCAAAAGGTCCTTACCCTCGGGGATAATTTCTTCTCATCTCCTCACCAGAATATTGGCCGACCCGTTATTCTGAGACTGTGACGCCTGGTTATAGATTATCCAGGCAGGGAAAACCAACCCTGCATCTGCCCTGTCAACACTGTAGGAATGCTAGCTGTTTCAACGAGATCACCTCTTATTCTTCTATGCTCAAGAGATAAAACCCAATCTGCTTAAGATTGTCTCATAAAGAAAACTCACTATCTCAAGAATCAAAGCGAACCTTTGCTGCACTCCCTCTACTGGAAGTACATCGGCAAGTGATAATCCTGATGCAATCTCCCTATAAAGTTTAGTTTAGTCAAGTCAAGTCAAGTCAATTTTATTTGTATAGCACATTTAAAAACAACCCACGTTGACCAAAGTGCTGTACATCTGATTAGGTACTAAGGAAAAAAATGAAACATACAGTAGCACGCAAACAGTTCACAGCGCCTCCTCAATGAGCCTCAAACGCTAGGGAGTAGAAATATGTTTTGAGCCTGGACTTAAAGGAGTCGATGGAGGGGGCAGTTCTGATGGGGAGAGGGATGCTGTTCCACAGTCTAGGAGCTGCAACCGCAAAAGCGCGGTCACCCCTGAGCTTAAGCCTAGACCGCGGGATAGTGAGTAGCCCCAAGTCGGCCGACCTGAGGGACCTGGAGTAAGAGAGGTGGGTTAAAAGATTTTTGATGTGGGGGGGGAATGTCCATTTAGGGCTTTATACGTGAATAGGAGGAGCTTGAAGTTGATTCTGTACCGTACAGGGAGCCAGTGGAGAGAGGCCAGAATCGGGGTGATGTGGTCCCTTTTACGGGTACCCGTCAGGAGTCTCGCTGCGGCGTTTTGGACCAGTTGCAGGCGGGACAGGGAAGATTGGCTGATCCCAGTGTATAGGGAGTTGCAGTAGTCTAGGCGGGAGGAAATGAAAGCGTGAATGATTTTTTCTGTGTCGTCGAATTGGAGGAAAGGTTTGATTTAGTTTAGTTTAGAGATACAGGAAACAGGACCTCCGGCCCAAGCTGACCAGCGATCCCCACATATTAACATTACCCTACACACACTAGGGACATTTTTTACATTGTACCAGTCAATTAACCTACAAACCTGTACATCTTTGGAGTGTGGGAGGAAACCGAAGACCTCGGAGAAAACCCACGCGGTCACGGGGAGAACGTACAAACTCCGTACAGACGGCGCCCGTACCCGGGATCGAATCCGGGGCTGCGGTGCTGCAAGTGCTGTAAGGCAGCAACACTACCGCTGCGCCACTGCGCCGCCCTCTACTCTAATACTCAAATTCTCCTGTCATGAAGACAAACCTAACACTTAGTTTCTTATCTGTTTGCATCACCTGCATGTTAAATTTCAGTGATTGTACACCAGGACACCTTGGCTCTCTGAAGACCAACACCATTTCAATCAAGCGAGATCACTTCTCGTTTTCTGCATCACATTTCATTTGCAATATCCTTGCCCATTCACTTAAAACTGTCCATATCCCCCCTCTCTTCATCCACCTCACAGCCCACACTGTCATAACTCCCAGGCTTCCCATCCTGGCCAAATACCAAGAGGAAAATCTGAGGGACAGCACAATGTCGCAGCGGTAGAATTGTTGCCTTACAACACCAGAGACCTGGGTTCAATCCTGACTACAGGTGCTGTCTACAGGCCACAGTTTAAGAATAAGGGATAGGCCATTTAGAACGGAGATGAGGATAAACTTTTTCAGTCAGGGAGTTGTAAATCTGTGGAATTCACTGCCTCAGAAGGCAGTGGAGGCCAAGTCTCTGAATGCATTCAAGAGAGAGATAGATATAGCTCTTAAGGATAGCGGAGTCAGGGAGTATGGGGAGAAGGCAGGAACGGGGTACTGATTGAGAATGATCAGCCATGATCACATTGAATGGTGGTGCTGGCTTGAAGGGCCGAATGGCCTACTCCTGCACCTATTGTCTATTGTCTATTGTCTGTCTGTACGGAGTTTTTATGTTCTTCTTGTGACCACAAGGGTTTTCTCTGGATGCTCCAATTTCCTCCCATATTCCAAAGACAGCAGATTTGTTTGTTATATGTAGGAAGGAACTGCCGATGCTGGTTTAAACCGTCCTAAAACATCACCTATTCCTTTCCTCCAGGGATGCTGTCTAATCCGCTGAGTTACTCCAGCTTTGTGTGTCTGTCTTAGGTTTGTTTGTTAATTGGCTTCTGTAAATTGTCCCTAGTATGTGGGATAGAACTAGTGTACGGGTGATTGGTCAGTGTAGAGTCGGTGGGTCGAGGGGCCTGTTTCTAAGCAATACCTCTAAACTAAACTAAACCACACACTGCAAGAGTAATGGGTGGCTAATGAGAACTAACAGGAGATGTGGTGCAGTTTGGATTTGGCATTTGCTCTGGGACCAGACCACCCTTTTTCCCCCCTGGTACCATCATTCCTTGTGTTTCCTCCTCCCCTTCCCTCTGCCCCTACCACTGCCTCCTTGCACCTTTCCATGGCTCTTTACCTGACCAAGTCATGTGCAGGTGAGTCGAGGAATCTGGTGGGAATTGATGGGAATGTTGGAGGAATGGGTTACAGTGACCTAACATGGACTTGAAACACTGAACTGCCCTCCTCCCATGATGAAAAGACATTTGAAAATAACAAATGGGCTGGCATTTACATAGCACCTTTCAATGGCAGAGTGGTTCCAGTGTCATAATGTATCGTCCCCAGTAAACATGATAGCACGATGCATGTGGGGACATCTGACAGTAGGGAGATCATGGGCAGACAGTCGTAACGTTGGTCTACAAACAAATACTGGCCGGGTCACGAGGGAGAAATCCTTCACTTCCTGAATGTGGGAGCCAGGGATCTTTAATGAGGACAGGGCAGCCTTGATTTACTGTCCCATCTGAAAGATGTTTGGGAAGCAGGGGGACAGGTTGATTCTGTTCTCACAACAGGCATGTTGCTCAGGAAGGGGACACCGACACGTACGGCTCCCGTGGAGTTGAGCTGGTTGTGGGAACGCTGGAAACGCCCACCCCCTTGGCCGCCGGCCCCTCGGACCACCTCGGTACACATTACACTGAAGGTCAACCGTAGAGTTTAAGTCATCCCTGATAGTATCAATCAAGACCAGGCTGGATATCAGATGCTCACCGCATCCCAGACCCAATGAAACCTGACCCTGTCTCAATCCCACTACCATTCATCAAGTGAGGAGACCATACCCGAACGGATTACCATTCCTGCGGGACTCTGTTAGTTTGCTTATTTTTGCAGTGCTAACTGGGCTCATGGAGTCAATGCTGAACTAAATAAGGTTTTAGTTAAAACCGCGAGTGATGAATTGTACCCGATTGATTGGTCAAAAAACCTGCACACTCTGCTTAACATTTTTAAACTTACTTATTCCTTTTCAATCTGTGTTCATCACACAATGGGATAACACACGTGATGTGAGTGGGCCAACATTCCTCAATCAAACAGTACGGTCGATCGGCATCCTCCTCACGAACGCTTCCTGTTTGATGCAGCATCGCTGGCCTGGTCAAAATGGCCGCAACGTACAAAATGGAGAACGACCAGCAAATATCTTTCAGCGTGTGTTATTATGTTATTTATGTTCAAGTCTTCTGCTGTATGTGACCCTTTTATGGGATGAAAATGGTCCAGACGCAGCGGCTTTGCGCTCTCCCAATCTCGTTGTACCCCTGTACAATGACAATAAAGATATATTGTATTGTATTGTATTGTAAGTGCTACTGTACAAATAATAATGATGCAAAGCCTTTCCAAGGCACTTCACAGAAGTGTAGTGTGACCAAACATAATATTGCATCACATAAGGCAATATCCGTGCCATGTCTTTTAGTTTAGTTTAGTTTGGAGATACAGTGCGGAAATAGGCCCTTCGGCCCACCGAGTCCATGCCGACCAGCGATTCCCCACACACTAACACTATCCTACACACACTAGGGACAATTTTACAATTTTACCAAGCCAATTAACCTACAAACCTGTACGTCTTTGGAGTGTGGGAGGAGACCTGAGAACCCGGAGAAAAGCCACGCAGGTCACAGGGAGAATGTACAAACTTTGTACGGTCAGCACAGGCCGTCAGGATCGAACCCGGGTCTCTGGCGCTAAAGGCAGCAACTCTACCACTGCGGCACCGAGCTTGTCAGCTTAAGTGGCGGAGCAGCGAAAATTAGAGGTGTTCAGGAAGCCAGAATTGAAAGAGGATGAAGGTGCTGGACAGTGGTGGGGCTGGAGGAGATTGAAAAGATTACCAAAGGAAGGTTCATGAATAAGGGTTTCCCTCTCTCCTAAGGAAATTTGGAAAACTACATCAAAAATTGAACGGAAAATATTTACAGGGAAGTGAGCTTGCGTGGAAAGTTCTCTCAGAGAGTCAGTTCATGCTCAAGCGAGAAGCACGATGGTTTCCCTCCTGACTGTCCCAGGGAACTAGTCTGCATCAAGTTCACAAACTCTCTTCTGCATAACACAGGCCGTGAACCTGCCTGAAGTGCAGCAGCAGGCGTGACAGAGGCTATCCTGCAACGCCAGTAAATACTGCCTCCTGCAAACTATTGGTCGAAAAGCTACCCTCTCCGTATAACCCAGCTACATGCTGCCACGACCAACAAAGAAAGCTGTGAAGATTGTCACAAAAAGCTGGAGTAACTTCTGAAGAAGGGTCTCGACCCGAAACGTCACCCATTCCTTCTCTCCAGAGATGCTGCCTGTCCCGCTGAGTTGCTCCATCTTTTTGTGTCTATCTTTGGTTTAAACTAGCATTCCTACACAAAGAAAGCCGTGATATGGTCAAAGGGTATAGGGCAGTAAACCCACGACTTCCAGCATGAAGCTGTAAATCGCCTTTCCTTCCCATGGTGTTGAAAGGCAAGGTTCCGCTCCTTAATGCAACGGTGACCCCTCTCGGCCAGGGCAGGCTGGCTGATCAACTTGTTAACCCTGGAGTTACAGAGCACTGCTCTCGCCTTGTTCTGGATTGGAATCCTACCCACCCTCCCCTACCTCAACCGGGCGAACTGTACTTCATGTACAAAGTATTCAGGCCATGACAACAGAGCCAAGAGGCCGGATGATGCCCTGAGGGCAGGTTTGTGATCAGCCATGAGCCAAGAGTGTTTAATTGTCATATGTACCGAATAAGCTACTGTGAAATACTGACAGCAAGGTTTGGCACCATTCAATCAAATGATCGATCTCCCTCCTATACTTTGACATGACATTACCCACAATTCATCCCACAATGGTGGTGTCGTGGCTAATTTAAAGATGAAGCTAAAGTTTTCTCTGACTCAAGGCCGTGGGTATAAACTGAGTAGAGCAGTGGGGCCCTGAGAAGCTGCTGTCCTGATGGTTATCAAGGAGGAAGTGTTGTCGCCAATTTGTATCGATTGTGGTCTGCTGAATAGGAGGGTGAGAATTTAGTTGCATAAGTATACGCAGAATTTAGTAACAAGTTAGGAGGGGATGATCATGTTGAACCCCAAGCTGTGGTCGCCTGACGTATGTGTTCTTATCGTCCAAGTGGTCCAGCGCAGAGTGGAGAGTCAGCGAGATTGCATCCCCTGTACATCTATTGTGGTTGGTGGGTCCAGGTTCTTGATAAGGTAGGAGTTGATATGAACTAGAAGCAACCTCTCAAAGGACTTTATCACCACGGACATACTGGCACTAGTCAGTAGTTATCGATGCATGCTACTTTACTCTTCTTGGGCACATACAGGATATTATTGAAGCTCTTTTAAAGCAGGTGAGAACCTCATTAGACAATAGACAATAGGTGCAGGAGTAGGCCATTCGGCCCTTCGAGTCAGCACCACCATTCAATGTGATCATGGCTGATCATTCTCAATCAGTACCCCGTTCCTGCCTTCTCCCCATACCCCCTGACTCCGCTATCCTTAAGAGCTCTATCTAGCTCTCTCTTGAATGCATTCAGAGAATTGGCCTTCACTGCCTTCTGAGGCAGAGAATTCCACAGATTTACAACTCTCTGGCTGAAAAAGTTTTTCCTCATCTCCGTTCTAAATGGCCTACCCCTTATTCTTAAACTGTGTCCCCTGGTTCTGGACTCCCCCAACATTGGGAACATGTTTCCTGCCTCTAACGTGTCCAACCCCTTAATAATCTTATATGTTTCGATAAGATCTCCTCTCATCCTTCTAAATTCCAGTGTATACAAGCCTAGTCGCTCCAGTCTTTCAACATATGACATTCCCGCCATTCCGGTAACTAACCTAGTAAACCTACGCTGCACGCCCTCAATAGCAAGAATATCCTTCCTCAAATTTGGAGGCCAAAACTGCACACAGTACTCCAGGTGCGGTCTCACTCGGGTCATTGGAGATCAGCAGCAGGAAGCTAATGGATGTTGGAGTTCTGCAGCTTAAAATGACTGAAAAAGAGTGACCTTGCTTCCCAGTTGTTCTTCCTTGATCATTGTACATCCCACCATGCTTTCCAGTCGCTGACAGCTGTTTCTGGAGGTGGTCACTGCCACAATGAATGAAACCTCTTGCAACGTACACAGCAGACTCCTGCAGCCAGTCTATCTATTCTGCCACCCGTGTAAACATTGGTCCTTGGCCCTGGGAAGAACTCCAATGCTTTTTACTGAATTACTTCACGCGACCCGTTACAGATATTTGACACAGCCTCGACTTTATGTCTCAGCAGAAGGCCGCCACTTCTGACTGCAGCATTCCCCTCAGCGCTGCACCTTGATGCCAAACGTTGGTGTCAAGTCTCTAATGCGGGACTTGGATCTCTGACAATCTGAATCTGGGTCAAGCCAATGCCAGCTTCCTACTGCGCCTCGGCAGCTCCGTCCGAAACTTCCCAATCAACATGGGACCAGCACGGGAACATCCACTCACCCTTAGTACCATCACCACGGAAACTATATTCCACTCTTCTCTCTGTAACTCATTGTTCCAGAGCTTGCATTCGTAAAAGCAGAGCAGAAATTCAGGCTTCCAAACTCATACCAAGACTTCCAAGCGATCCCTCCTTGAGGATTGAGCAGTTACGTGAAGACCAGGAACTGAGCACAGTTTAGCACAAAGTTTATGCACTTTTTAACTTTTTCAGTGGGGCACATGCTCCAGGCATAAGGCCTGAAACGTCCCAACCCTGGCAGCAGCATCATCTAAACATTACTTAATCCAACATGTGCGTTGTCTTTGTGGGATGTGGCGGAAGGAACTGCAGATGCTGGTTTACACCGAGGTTAGACGCAAAATGCTGGAGTAACTCAGAGGGACAGGCAGCAATTCTGGAGAGAAGGAATGGGTGACGTTTGGAGTCAAGACTCGAAATGTCACCCATTCCTTCTCTCCAGAGATGCTGTCTGTCCCGTTGAGTTACTCCAGCATTTTGTGTCTATCTTTTGTCTTTGTGGGGGTTGGATTGTTGTGTGTGTGTGTGTGTGTGTGTGTGTGTGTGTGTGTGTGTGTGTGTGTGTGGGTGAGTGTGAGAGAGAGAGAGAGAGAGCGCACTACCTGGCTGTGTGTGTATGTGTGCGTATACATATTTGTATGTGTCTCTGGGCGATTGTTTATCTGGTGTTTGTGCGTGTCCGTGATTGTGTGCATGTGTGTGTATGTTTTCTCTGGTGGGTGGTACTGTTATTTGGCCCTGAGTGTGTGTGTTTCTCATATTATTATCTGGCTCTGGGTGTGTGTGTATGTGTGCGTGCGTGCGTGTGTGTCACACATACGTGATGTTTTTAAGGAAACAGGAAAGAACACAGCTGAAAAAAACAGAGCCAAATGAATTGAAAATGATGCCAGTGGGAGGAGCCAGCTCTGAGCTGTCTCGGATAGAATTCAAGTCAATGATACGGATAAGTTGCCATAATCTACATGAAACATTTGGTCCCCATAAACAGAAACATCAGCAAGAAATGTCCCCACTGGCCGGACTCCACCTCATTCCCAGTCTGACCCAGGGTTGGACTAAATGCTATTGACTGGTCACCATCAACACCAAGGATCAGCAACAAGGTGAGGAGTTAAATCAACCTCCTTTCCACTCCCTCACCCCTACCCCTCACCCCCACCCCCAACCAAATGAGTGCAGACCAGGGTGCCCGTGGGATGCCTTACCTTTAATTACCCCCAATGGATTTACCATCCTGGTTGACCTGGCTCCACGTCACCTTACGATGTGGCATTTATTCACAAAATGCTGGAGTAACTCAGCAGGTCAGGCAGCATCTCAGGAGAGAAGGAATGGGTGACGTTTCGGGTCGAGATCCTTCTTCAGACTGATGTCAGGGGGCGGGACAAAGGAAGGATATAGGTGGAGACAGGAAGATAGAGGGATAACTGGGAAGGGGGAGGGGAAGAGAGGGACAGAGGAAATATCTAAAGTTGGAGAAGTCAATGTTCATACCGCTGGGTTGCATGCTGCCCAAGCGAAATATGAGGTGCTGTTCCTCCAATTTCCAGTGGGCCTCACTATGGCACTGGAGGAGGCCCATGACAGAAAGGTCAGACTGGGAGTGGGAGGGGGAGTTGAAGTGCTCAGCCACCGGGAGATCAGGTTGGTTAAGGCGGACTGAGCGAAGGTGTTGAGCGAAACGATCGCCGAGCCTGCGTTTGGTTTCGCCGATGTGAAGAAGTTGACATCTAGAGCAGCGGATGCAATAGATGAGGTTGGAGGAGGTGCAGGTGAAAAATGTGTCATATTTCTAGAGGGAAGCCACTCAGCCCATCAAGTGTGTACCGGCTCAGTGCATCCCATCCTCCCACTAATTTTTCACTAACCTATTGTTGCCACATTCCCATCAACTCCCCCTCCCTGATTCTACCACCCACCTACACACTATAGACACGATTTACAACAACTAATTGACCTACCAACCCGGACATCATTGGGATGTGGGAGGACACCAGAGAATCTGGGAGAAACCCTTGTGGCCACAGAGAGAGAGATCATGCAAACTTCACATAGACAGCACCCGATGTTTTGGACTAGAGAAGATGAGAAAGTATCGGTCTGTCAGGTCGTGTTTTCTTCTTCTTCCAACCCAGGAATGCAAGTCACCAACAGTGCATAATGCTTAAAGGATTTCCCACCCTGACAGGATCACATTATACACATGCCAGTGAACCTGATGCTGTGAATACCTTCACACACTTGCCCAGGGCTTTGACCCAGTTTAGTCTACCAGGCTTCCTGTTGTGAATTCAGGCCACAAGGAGGGTGAGTGAATGGTAATGTCCTTGACATCTGATTTATCATCACAAATGGCAACTTGATCTTGGGTGAGGAAAGTTAGGGAATTGATGTTGTTTTGGGCGTTTCAGTGGTTGGGAAATTGCAGATGTTGCCCCTGTTTGGGCACAGCAAGCCTGAACTAATTGAATTTTCAGCAGAACTGACGAAGGTTGCAAAGAATAGAATGTTAGTTAGGTAGACATTCAGGAAAGATTGGACACCGTCCCTCAGGACTGACGGCTATGGTTTGAAGCTACATTTGACACTATTCAGAAATGAGTGGGGATGCAGATGAGAATGAATGAATGAATGGAATGATTGATTGAATGAATGAATTATACTTTATTGTCATAAGGTTATAAGTGATAGGAGTAGAATTAGGCTATTCGGCCCATCAAGTCTACGCCACCAAGGAATCATGGCTGATCTATCTCTCCCTCCTAACCCCATTCTCCTGCCTTCTCCCCATAACCTCTGACAGTTGTACTAATCAAAAATCCATCTATCTCTGCCTTAAAGATATCCACTGACGGCCACCACAGCCTTCTGTGGCAAAAAAAAGTACCTAGTATGTGTGGTCAAATGCTTTGTTTTGCAGTACACAAGTGTCAAGTTACAAAAGTAGCAAACAGTGCTATCTACTGCCTGCTGGGGCAGGGGCAGGATTATGCCCATCTGCCCACAAGTGGTCTCTGCACATCCATACTTCCCTGGGCTGGATGTAGTCTCACTGGACTTGAAATCACTGGACTGGAGTGGTAACCTACGAGCATTTCCACTCTCGACACAACGCAAGTCCTGACTGTGATGGAATATCCTCCTCCTGGCTAGGTGGGTACAGTGCTAACAACATTCAAGAAGCTCCGTTCTATGGCAGTGTAGGGCATCTCTTTGGCACCTCATTAACCCCCCTAAACATCTACCACCCTCCACCACAATGCACAGTGACACAGTGCGCACCATCTACAAAATGCACTGCAGTTGCTCACCTCAGCTACTCTGACACCACTTCCCCAAACTGTGACCTATACCAGCAAGGGCAAGGGGCATTAAGCTCATAAGACACCACCACTTGCAGAGGTCCCTAAGCAGTAAATGTTGGCCTTGACTGCAATAACCGGATCTAGAAAAATGCACCTCAGAACTGACAGAGGCAAAACCTCAACAATATTGCTCGGACACATTTGTGTAGCGAGCAGACCAGCTGCTGCACAGCTTCAGAAATCTGGGTCCCATCCTGATCCAGTGGAGTTCGCACAATTACCCTGTGATTGCTTGGGTTTACCCCAGGTGCTCTGGCGTTCTCCCACACTCCAGAGCCGTGCAGATTGGCAGGTTA
This sequence comes from Rhinoraja longicauda, assembly GCF_053455715.1. Taxonomy (NCBI): domain Eukaryota; kingdom Metazoa; phylum Chordata; class Chondrichthyes; order Rajiformes; family Arhynchobatidae; genus Rhinoraja; species Rhinoraja longicauda. The sequence goes on from NC_135973.1 coordinate 15,987,360, forward strand.
ATTGGCCACTGTAAATTGCCCCTGGTGTACAGTGGTGGAATCAGGTGGGGGGTTTCAGGGAATATAAGGGAAACATAATTGGATTAGTGTAGCATAAGTGTGGTTTTTGATCATAAAATCGTACGACATAGGAGCAGAATTAGGCCATTCAGCCCATCGAGTCTGCTTCACCACTCAATCATGACTGCTCTATCTTTCCTTCGCAATTCCATTCTCCTGTCTTCCTCCTGTAACCTTTGACACCTTTATTAATCAAGAACCTATCAATCTCTGCTTTAAAATTATCCATCGACAGCTGTCTATGGCAATGAATTCCACAGATTCACCACGGGTGCTTGTTGGACTCCACTCATTGTGTTCTGCCAATCTGAGTTCTGCCCCAGTGCCAAGCCAACACTGTCCAGTTTGGAAACCAAAGTAAATTCTGGATTTCCATTTCTCCTTGAAGTAAGTTCGATACTTACTTGGGGAGCAGACTCCATCAGGTTGTTGATGTCTCGGGTCGGGACCTGAAGAAATTCCTCCTCAAGTCCATTCTAAAGATGCATCCTTTTATTCTAAGGATGTCTGGTCCTAGACTCTCCCAGGACTGGAAACATCCTTTCCACATCCACTCTAGTTGACATGATCTTGGACAGCTGTGCATTTAAACTATTTTTTAAAAACTGGAACTAAATATATATAAAACACTTTAAAATGTGCAAACATATTTAAACAAAGCCAAACTACTTTAAAACAGAAACTGACCTTTCCAGATATCGTCTATTTTTTTGTTCGTGATCCCCCTGGAAATATCTGCGCCTGATATCCAGGACATGGTCTGTCCTGCTACAAGATTCAAGGACCAGCTCATCCAGCAACAACCTGACTGCAGATGCTGGAACCTTGAGCAAAACACAAAGTGCTGGAGCAGCTCAATGGATCAAGCAGAATCTTGGGAGGGAATGAATAGGTGACGTTTTGGGTCAGGACCCATCTTCAGGTTGAATAGACAATAGACAATAGGTGCAGGAGGAGTCCATTCGGCCCTTCGAGCCAGCACCGCCATTCAATGTGATCATGGCTGATCATTCTCAATCAGTACCCCATTCCTGCCTTCTCCCCATACCCCCTGACTCCACTATCCTTAAGAGCTCTATCTAGCTCTCTCTTGAATGCATTCAGAGAATTGGCCTCCACTGCCTTCTGAGGCAGAGAATTCCACAGATTCACAACTCTCTGACTGAAAAAGTTTTTCCTCATCTCAGTTCTAAATGGCCTACCCCTTAATCTTAAACTGTGGCCCCTTGTTCTGGACTCCCCCAACATTGGGAACATTTTTCCTGCCTCTAACGTGTCCAACCCCTTAATAATCTTATACGTTTTGATAAGATCCCCCCTCATCCTTCTAAATTACAGCGTATACAAGCCTAGTCGCTCAGTCTTTCAACATATGACAGTCCCGCCATTCTGGGAATTAACCTAGTAAACCCACGCTGCACGCCCTCAATAGCAAGAATATCCTTCCTCAAATATGGAGACCAAAACTGCACACAGTACTCCAGGTGAGGTCTCACTAGGGCCCTGTACAACTGCAGAAGGACCAGAAGAAATGTCCCGACCCGAAACATCAACAACCTGACAGATTCTGCTCCTCACGTAAGTGTAGAACTTACTTCAAGGAGTAATGGAAATCCTGAATTTACTTAGGTTTCCACACCAATTTGGAACTGACTAGAGTTGGCTTGGCACGGAGCAAGATGTGGACAACTTCTCAGATTAGTAGAATACAATGAGTGGGGTCCTACAAGCATCTGCATAGGGGTCCTTAACTACCCTCCAACTTTAGAACTTACTTGGGAAACCACAGAGCCATGTTTGGTTGAATTGAAAAATCATGATGGGGATGGGGTCAGGGCTGAAGTTTGGGGAGTGGGATAGAGTTGTTCTTGGACATACCCTTAATTCAGAGTTTGGGGAAGTAAGGGGGATTTGAGTGCATAATTAGGGATTAGTTTGGGTTGTGCATTGGAAAGAATCAATGCTGAAGAGGGTGGGGGGGGGGGGGGGGTGGTGACTGGGAGGGTGAGATAGGTTGTGGGGTGGAACGAGGAGCTGAGGTTGGAGTTAGTGAGCATGTGGACAGAGTGGGGGATGTGAGCAGGTGGAAGTGTAGCGGTCTGTCAGAGATTGATAGTTGACTAGGGGAATGGTTTGAGTTGCATTGAGTGAGGGGGATGAGAGTGAGCGTGGGTGAGGAGGGTTGACTGGGATTGTTTGCGGTGACTGGGTGTGAGTGGGTGGAGTGTGAGTGGGTGGGGTTTGAGTGCAAATGAAGGGTCTGAAGTGATGGGGTGAGGAGGAGGAGTGAGTGGGGTGTGAGTCAGGGTGAATAGGTGAAGTGTGACTGTTAAGTGCTGGGTGAGGTTTGAGTGTGGGGAAATGGGTTGGGAGTGATGAGTGTGAATGGGGATGGACACAAAATTCTGGAGTAACAGTTAATGTTCCTTAAACCTTTCCATTCCATCTACCTGTCGAAGTGTCTTTTAAATGTCACCATTGCTCTTGCCTCAATTACTTTCTGGTTTAGACACAAAATGCTGAGTAACTCAGCGGGACAGGCAGCATCTCTGGAAAGAAGGAATGGGTGATGTTTCAGGTCAAGACCCTTCTTGAGACTTGTTCAGTCAGGTGTGTATAGGATAGGAGTAGGAGTGAGTAGATGGGGAGTAATGAAATGAGGAGATTGACTTGAATGGGAGTGACTGGGGGGAGGGGGGGAAGGAGGGAGATGAGTGGCTAGGGTTGGGAATGAGCTGAGGAACATGGGTGGGGAGTGGGACGGTGAATGGTTGGGGAGTGATGGGGCTGAGTAGAGGCAAATGGGATGGGAGCGTGGGCAAATGGGAAGGGAGTGTGGATGTATGGGTGGGGGTTTGACTGGAATGCTGAGAATGGGAGGAGTGGTGGGGTAAGGGGGAGGGGTGAAGATGAGGAGGGGTGGGGTGGTGAGCTGGGGGGTGAGGAGGAGTGATGGGTTAAGGAGGGGTTATGGGGTGCGCATGAGGCGTGGGGGTGAGGTGATGTGAGGAGGGATGGGGTGAGAAGGAGTGTTGGGGCATGTAGGAGTGATGGAGTGAGGAGGGGTGATGGCGATGAGTGAGATTTGAGTGGGAAGTGAGTGTGGGTGAGGAGGGACCGTTGTGGCCGCATTTGATTTTGTGCGCACACACGCGCGCGCATACACACACACAAATGTTCTGGGAGGCCAAGAGAGAGCTAGATAGAGCTCTTAAGGATAGCAGAGTCAGGGGGTATGGGGAGAAGGCAGGAACGGGGTACTGATTGAGAATGATCAGCCATGATCACATTGAATGGTGGTGCTGACTCGAAGGGCCGAATGGCCTACTCCTGCACCTATTGTCTATTGTCTATTGCCACACTTCACTGTGAGGGGTGGGGGCACAAATATATCTGGGGCCACTCTTCTACAGTCACAAGGCCAATTTTTGTATCCCCACCATTGAGCAAATTGAAGGGGGTGAAAGAGTGAGGGGGACTTGTGTGGACCCAGGGGGCTGGGGGAGGGAGGGCAGTCGTGATGAGGAGCACAGTGAGCCATCCATCACCACTGAGCTACTGGGTTGTCACCGAGACTCGGAACTGCGAGTTCACTGAAGGCTTCGGGTGGAAAATGCTCAGATCAGAGGGAAATATCATCTCTTCTGCTTAAGTATGACAACTCAGAGTGCTCAAAGGTCACTCTCTGTTGAAAGCAGTGCGACACGCTTGTGTTACGGCCAATTAAATACACTGTAAATATTTAAAGGCATCATTACTGGACTGTTGCTGCTATCATGCTCCTTTTACTCCAGATTTCGTTCAGTGAAGTGCTGTTCCTTGGCCCAGTCCTTGCATCGTCCCACAGTTTTCTTCCCTCCAATCCTTTCCCATTCCCGCAGCATTGAGACTGTGAGCCCATCAAACGTGTTCAGCATTTATCTGAGCACCAATGGTCTGAGACAGAGTTTGACTGAACTTCCTGAAGTTGATCTCCCGCCCTCATCTTTCAATCTATGGCCAAAGAACCATCGTTTCATACAGCACATAAACAAGCTCTTCGGCCCACAACATCCACACAGCGCTCATCTATACTAATCCTATTTTCCAGCACATAGCCTGGAGCCTTCTACGCCTTTACAATTCAAGTGCTCGTTCAGATACAGGCACACCCTGACATATGTAACAGGCAACTTATGTAAACTTGCACTTACGTGAGCAATTCTTTAAGCCCACTGATGCCCACGTGGTCTCCGTGTCAGAGCTCCCTTGTAGCCTGTGCATCAGAGCTCCCATGTGATTTCTGTGTCAGGCCTACATGGTCTCCACGTTGGAACGCTCATGTAGTCTCTGGGAGGTGTCGACATGCCTCCGACAGACACATCCTTAAACATACATGGGAGCTGGGGGAGGAGAGACAAGTGATGGCAAACTTACATTTAGGCTGATAAGTATTTCAGGGCACCCTTCACACCATTGAGCCAAGCTGCAGTTATATTGTGCTTTTGAACTCCCTTTTGGGATGTCCCCCCGACTGTTTAGCAGGTGATTAAATATGTCGGACGTTTCGCCACCACAGTAAAGGAGGAACGTTGGTGGTGAAATTGCAAACAGCAAGATCCACGGTCAATAACCTGACAATTGCAAGAGAACTCTTTGTTGTGATTTTTCGACCTGAGGACATTGCTTAGATTTAGACATTAGGGATAAATATTGTCTTATAACATCGGGCAGAATTCCTCAGTTATTCAAAACGGTAGCACAGATTTTTAATGTTAAGCAAGGTGTTATTGGAAAGGAAGCACCAGCGATAGTGTGGCACTCCCTTGCTGCACAATCCCTGGCCTGTCCAGAGTGCTCTGGACTTGGATGAACCACAGCCTGACCAGGGCGAGTGTCGGCTACCAACTGAGCCATGGTGGACAGGGCAGAATAGCGCGTTAATTAATACGTCTCAGGTAGGTGGGAGGAAGTACAAAGCTGTAACTCAATCTGGGTCATCTGACAAGGCCATAAACTGCAGCCATGGAGCTGAAATGGTTTATGAATGTCAGCAGAGACCTCTCAGGGTTGAATTACAGCCCGCTATTTGTTATCACGGACAGCTGTTTGTTTTAGGTTTCTTTCAAATTGTATCATGTACTTTTCAGTAAATGGACTCCTCCCAGGTGCCAGTCAGTCTGTTCGGCCCCTGTTTACCTGACTGCCTAGCCAATCTTCCTCTCACTCCCCCTGCTCCTCATTACTCCTGTCCCCAGGAATGCAATGCCCTGTCCAAGGGTTGATTCTTCCACTACAAATCTAAGCAATATTACCAGGTTGCTACTCAACTGCAGAAGACACTACTGTCTATCCCTTGCCTCAACCTTCCCTCAACCTTGCTGGACTCTGTCCTCATCAAAGGCCTGGGCAATGTTCGCTGGTGTTACTGCACAGTGATGTGGCTCCTTCCACATCTACTAGCCTTTGCACAGGGCCACAGTAAAACAGCCTCGGCTAATATTTGTCAGCAACGGCTTACAGGACTTAACAAGGTACTTCCATTGTCTGATGACTCTAGAACCAGGGGACACAATCTCAGAATAAAGACTACAACTTTTAGAACAGAGACGAGGAGCTACGCAGGCATGGCAACCAGCGAAGATCCTGCTCCAGACTGTAAAAAAAATGCAAAGAATCGCGGACAAAGTCCAGTCCATCACACAAACCACTCACCTCATCTTCACTCCACGCAACCTTGGGAAAACAGCCAACATACGTAAAGGCCACTCATACGCTGGTCATTTCCCATTCTCCCCATTCCCGTCGATACAATAGCTTCAAAACATGTACCACCAGGTTCAAGTAATGCTACTTCCATGACTCTTGAATGGATTGCTCAAATGTCAAGGATCACATCATCATATCATATATATACAGCCGGAAACAGGCCTTTTCGGCCCTCCAAGTCCGTGCCGCCCAGTGATCCCCGTACATTAACACTATCCTACACCCACTAGGGACAATTTTTACATTTACCCAGCCAATTAACCTACATACCTGTACGTCTTTGGAGTGTGGGAGGAAACCGAAGATCTCGGAGAAAACCCACGCAGGTCACGGGGAGAACGTACAAATTCCTTACAGTGCAGCACCCGTAGTCAGGATCGAACCTGAGTCTCCGGCGTTGCATTCGCTGTAAAGCAGCAACTCTACCGCTGCGCTACCGTGCCGCCCTTCCAATCTGCCTTGTTGAGGTCCACAGTTTTTTTTAAATCTGCACTTTTGCTGTAACTGTAAGATTATAATCTGCACTCTGTTTAGTTTATCTGTAGCACCGATGAATAGTATGACTTGCCTGTAAAACAATGGCATACTGTATCTTGCCACACATGATATAATAAACCAAGACCAATACCAAATTACTCATTCAGACAGTAGTGAACCTTAAGAAATCTCCACCTCAAGAGCTGCACAGGCAAAGTCATTGAGTTCATTCCAAACACAGACTAATTTCTAGAGAGAGAAAACATGGAATAAGGAGATAGCACATAAAAATGGCATTGAGGTAAAAGATCATCAATGATCTTGGTAAATTGCAGGGCAGGCTCGAAGGGCCTACCTCAGTAACATTTGTTGATGTAACAACTAACAACCAACAACTAGCATCTGATCAGCAGCTCAGCGCCTTTTCTCTGTCTTCCCTAATCGCTTTCCGTCCCTCATTCCATCCCTGGATTTGAAACACTTCTCTTTCTTTATATGCCTCCTCCTAATTCAAACTTCCTGACTCACTAACCTGCTCCTTCCAGGTCTGATACCCCTTCTCATACCCACCGCCCTCCACTCTTGCTCCATTCCTCACCCTTCCTTCCATATGGCCCTCATCTCCTCCTCCATCTCCTTCACCCTCTAATATGTTCTTCACCATCCCCCCCAATCACCTCTTGTCACATCCCCCCTCCCTAGCTGCCACACTGTGAAAGGGACTGAGGCAAAAAGGGAGGAGACGGGCAGCCCACCTGCATTGGGTCCAATCTTCACCAGCCGACCCAAGGATAGTTGGCCTCTGGGTTCCACCCTCCTGAACGCTGCCTCCCATTGAACCTCAGGGTCACCCAACATGGGGGATATGTCCCACCGACCCTCACCTTCAGACCCTCCCTGAGCAATCCTCAATGTCTCCACCTCCACCCCCTCAGCCTCATTGCATTACCAGCTCACAACCATTTTCTTTTGTCTGATACAGGGCGAGTGAGGGGAGTGCCTTGGGCGAGTCAAGGCAGCCAGCACAAAAGAGTGGAGTAGGCAAAAAGAGATGTAGCCACTGACCAAACAGCCACAAAGTCATGCAGCCTTCAGCCCACACTAACCACCAACAACACATCTACACTAATCCCAGTTTATTCTCTCCACATTTCCATCAACATCTCTCAGGTTCTTCCACTCGAGTGCACCTTAGGAGCAAATTACAGCTCCCCATTAATCCGCTGACCCACTTGTCTTTGGGATGTGAGAGGGAACCAGACGGAGTACCCGGGGGAAACTCATCGTGGTCACAGGGCGAAGGCACAGTCATCACCAGACATGGAGCTGTGAGGCAGCAGCTCTACGAGCTGCGCTACTGTGTTGCTTGAAGCCAGACACACATTGCAAAGGCCTGTGAAAGTTGAGGAGATGGAGAGAAAAGGGCGTTGAAGATCCGGAGAGGGTATAAAGCCTTCACGTGTACAGAGAGGTGACACGATGTCTCCCCTAGAAGTTCCCAGAAACGGGTTGGAGACGATTTGTTTGGTTCTGACCTGCTCATTACTTCCCTCACCCCCATGCTCCTGTGTGACTAATGCAGCTACCAGTGGATGGGCCTTGCTGAAATAGGAACCAGATGCTGTTCATCTAAAGAGGAAGGTTTCTTTCTGCTGGCATATATAGTGTGGGCTTTACGCTTAATACCCATCAGACCAATATATCAACTGCTCCTGATTACTGGATACGTTGTGCTGCAAGAGGCTGAAGAACAGTTTCTCAGCGACACAATAACAATGTCAAAGGTTTAAGCTACGAGAGTCATAGAGCATGGAAACAGGCCCTCAGTCCATCAAGTCTATGCCAACTACCCCTTTACACAAATGCTGCATTAATCCCATTTTAGTTTCTCCAGCTTTCCAACATCTCCCCCCAGATACTACTACTCACCTTTATACTAGGGTAATTTTACACTGGCCAATTAACCTACCGACCCACACATCTTTAGATATTGCAGGAATCCTGAGCGCACAGAGGAAACTCGTGGAGTCACAGGGAGAACATGCAAGCTCCACACAGAAAGCACCTGAGGACAGGACTGGACCCGGCTGCTGGACGTGAGGTGAGTGATTGTGACACCTAATGTTTTATGTAGAATTGTTGCCTGGTCTGGGCTCCTGGATCTGATTAAGACACCGTGTGCAAATGGATTTCATACGTGCACATTTACACACATACACATGGGTGTTAACAAGATCAACTAATTCCCAGGTGTTTGGAACACTACCTCCTGCAGGTCCTTCGCCAAGTTACACACCGTCCTGACTTGGAGACTTTTTACTCGCTGGAGTTTAGAAGGATGAGGGGGAAACCTCCTTGAAACTTACCAAATAGTGACAGGGCTTGGATAGAGTGGATGTTTCCACTAGTGGGAGAGTCTAGGACTAGAGGTCATAGCCTCAGAATTTTAGAACGTTCCTTTAGGAAGAGGAATCTCTTTAGTCAGAGGTTGGTGAATCTGTGGAATTCTTTGCCACAGAAGGCTGTGGAGGCCATCAATTGATATTTTTAAGGCAGAGATAGATAGATTCTTGATTGGTACGGGTGTCAGGGGTTATGGGGAGAAGTGCAGGAGAATGGAGTTAGGAGGGAGAGAAAGATCAGCCATGATTGAATGGCGGTGTAGACTTGTTGGCCTAATTCTGCTCCTATGACTTCAATCACCTTTGGATCAAAATCCTAGTACACCCTCCCCAATGGGACTGTGGAACTTTCACCAGAATCATTACTGTAGTCCAAGAGGTCCATGTTAGTGCAGGAGCTGGATCAGAGTGTGTCATTGTTGAGGCAGGATTAGGGTAGAGCAGGTTGCTCACAGAACCTGTGTGGCATTTAGGGATTAGCAATAAATTTCAGCTATACCAACTGGAATTTAGAAGGATGAGAGGGGATCTTATTGAAACGTATAAGATTATTAAGGGGTTGGACACGTTAGAGGCAAGAAACATGTTCCCAATGTTGGGGGAGTCCAGAACCAGGGGCCACAGTTTAAGAATAAGGGGTAGGCCATTTAGAACAGAGATGAGGAAAAACTTTTTCAGTCAGAGAGTTGTGAATCTGTGGAATTCTCTGCCTCAGAAGGCAGTGGAGGCCAATTCTCTGAATGCATTCAAGAGAGAGCTAGATAGAGCTCTTAAGGATAGTGGAGTCAGGGGGTATGGGGAGAAGGCAGGAACGGGGTACTGATTGAGAATGATCTGCCATGATCACATTGAATGGCGGTGCTGGCTCGAAGGGCCAAACGGCCTACTCCTGCACCTATTGTCTATTGCCTTCCCCAGATCCTGATAAAGGAATGAGAATTTAATTTAGCTGTGGAAAGGAACAAAGATCAAGGATAGATTACGAGTGAAAGTTCTCATTCTTACTGGTTGAACTAAGAACAGGTATCCTAAGCGGTCGCATCTTAGCCTGGTGTGACAATTCTAAACCAGAGCCTGCAGAGTGGTGGGTTCAGCCTGGTCCATCACATGCAAGGCCCTCCCCACCATCAAAACCCATCTACATGAGGTGCTGCCTCAGAAAGGTGGCATCCATCACACCCAAGAATCGCCACTGTATGGTCCATGCCCTCTTCTCACTACTACAATCCTGCTGGTTGAACTTCACTCTGAAGTCCCACAGATTTTGGAACAGCTACTTTTCTGCAACTTTCAGGTTTTTGAACCAATCAATGTTTCAGGTCACGACTGAAAGGGTGGAAGAGAGAAAGCCAGTATAAAGAGACAAGGGGTGGGGCAGTCGCAGTAGTTGGATCCAGATTTGGTGGAGAGGGAGGGGTTTATTTGCAGACAGTCAGGTAGGGAAGGATAAGTTGATGACAGCCACGTGAAGTTGATAAACGGAGGCTTCTAAATTGCTGCAGATTATGGAATCTACTGAGAAAGTCTGGTATTGATGCACAGAAGCAAACTCGCACTGGTCAAAGATTGTATTGTCAGGGTGGGCCGAAAGGCTTGTTTCTGTGCTGTTTAACTTTATGATAATAATATGATTCAGGAGTAACTCAGCAGGTCAGGCAGCATCCCTGACCTGCTGAGTTACTCCAGCATTTTGTGAATAAATACCTTCGATTTGTACCAGCATCTGCAGTTATCTTCTTATGATAATAATATGAAATGGATAGCAGAGTCAAGACCAACTGGGCCGAATGGCCTGCCTGCTCCAGGTACCCTCCTACACCCACTGCCAGATGCACATTAACCCTGCTCTCCTCTGTTCTTGCCTGCGACACCGAGCAGATGTACCGGCCCCACTACCTGGAGATGGCCTGACGTCTGTTGAAGCCATTAGCGGCGGTGGAGCTGAATGTGAAGATTGTCTTGGTGTTTCCCCCCAACCCACACTGCACAACTCATTACCCAAAGCTAACACCGAGGCTGCCTTCCCCCTTCCCACACTCGAGTGAGTCGGAAGAACCAGCACAAAGGTATCTTTTCTCTCTCGCCGTGCCTCGGGAGAGCTGCCTTCTGCGGCCAGACCCAACCCCGCATCCTGTACAACACACAGTGTACTTGTCACTGCCTGCCTCCCGAGCCGGCCACAAATCATCTGCCATTGACCCGCGGGCTCCAAGGGTCAGGGTCGGAGTCCTGGCCACGGCTGGGGAGAGGGAGAGGGAGAGGGGTGGGAGGGTTACCGCACAACGAGGGAGAGAGAGAAAGAGAGAAGAGAAAGAGGAAGAGAGAAGAGAAAGAGAAGAGAGAGAGAAGAGAAAGAGAGAAGAGAAAGAGAGAAGAGAAAGAGAGAAGGGGAGGAGAGAAGGGGAGGAGAGAAAGAGAGGAGAGAAAGAGAGGAGAGAAAGAGAGGAGAGAAAGAGAGGAGAAAGAGAGGAGAGGAGGAGAGAAAGAGAGGAGAGAAAGAGAGGAGAGAAAGAGAGGGGAGAAGAGAGAAGAGAAAGAGAGAAGAGAAAGAGAGAAGAGAAAGAGAGAAGAGAAAGAGAGAAGGGTGACCAGACGTCAACACAACGCTGCCTGGCCACATCCAACAAAATCCACCCAGCTCCTCCCCCCGGCTTCACACATCATTCCCAGTCTTTGCAATGGCGCAAATAGATAAACACGTTACAACAACATTGGCCGCCAAAGGAGTGGGGAGGAAGCTGGCTCTTTTGTTTCAACGCAGCGGGTCTAACACAAAGGGCAGCAGCTTCAATCTGCCTGCGCCGGCAAACTGCTCTCCAAAGATCATTTGAAACACTCGGCGCAAACGTGTTAATTTGCCCATTTCCTCGTGTAAAAAAAAACCACTCAGGGAACTCATTAAAGGCGAGTTTTTTTTCTCTTCTGCTGGAGGAGCGGTTGTCTGGCATGCTGGAGCGAAATGTCATCAGTATAAATATGAAGAACATGTTTTTACATAAACTGTTGTGCTGCAGCAATTCACAAGTTGCATGTTTACCGGTGCAACTGGAAAAAAAAAACTTTCTCTCCGGATGACTAATGAGGTTGTGTTGACAAAATGAATTTCCACTCTATCTAAGTTTTAACAAAAATACTACAAAAAACCCAGCCCCCCCCCCCCCCCCAGGGAACGCGAGAGCATCTTTAACAATGCAGTGGGATGGATGTTCAACAGAATGGGGAATTATGGACATATAAAGACCCCCAGCTCCACCGGGCGATGACCCACACAATGTACAGAGCTTTTTTTGTGCTGTCCACCGTGAGGGGATTCACAGTAAATGGGAAAACGAAAAACTTCAGATGATGGAGATCTGAAATAATAACAGTACTGAAATATCGACTGCTATCCTGCTTCTCAACAAATAGAAGCACAGAAACATTGAAAGTAGGTGCAGGATTTGGCCATTCGGTCCTTCGAGCCTGCCAATATGATCATGGCTGATCATCCAAAATAAGTACCCCGTTCCTGCTTTCTCCCCATATCCCTGCGAAGAGCTATATCTAACTCTCTCTTGAAAACTTCCAATGAATTGGGCTTCTGTGGCAGAGAATTCCACAGATTCACAACTTTCTGGGTGAAATGCTGCCTGGCCTGCTGAGACTTTGCAACCTAAGATAGACACAAAAAAATGGAGTAACTCAGTGGGTCAGGCAGCATCTCGGGAGAAAAGGAATAGGTGACGTTTTGGGTTCGAGACCCTTCTTCAGACTTCTCAACCTTCCACGTTTCATTTTGTAGGTGTTCAGTACATGAACCGCCCCTTCGGCCCCCCATGGATTTGTCCACTATGATGCCAATGCAAATCAATCCCATCTGCCTACACATGGCCTATGTCCCTCTATCTTCTACCTGTTCACGTGCCTGTCTAAATGCCACTTAGATGTTGCTGTTGTATCTACTTTCACAACCTCCCCAGGCAGTGCAATCTCACATCCACCCCATTCTTCAAAAAACTTGCCTTCCACATCTCCTTGAAACTTTTCTCCTTTCATCTTAAATCTATTCCCTCTTGGATTTGAAATTTCCACTGGGAAAAAAAGACTCTCTGACTATTTATCCTACCTGTGCCGCTCGTAATTTTATATTCTTACCCCAGCCAAGCACAAAGAATCTTCAGTGAGAAGTTAACCAAATCTCAGCCTAATTTGGAAATTGTCCTCTCTGCCCAACCCCCCCCCCTCCCCCCCCTAAGGAAATAGCAATTAATTCAGGAGAACATGTTATTAACGTTTTCTTTGTCCCAGCGAGAAACTAATTGGAGTTTCATTCACCAAAAGTTAGCAAAACGTTGCCCACTGCCCCAATACCAGTCTGATCTATCCTCCCTCTTTCAAGTCAACTTCTGACATCAAACCCAGATCCAGTTTGTACAAATTAACATTGCAACCGAAAAGCAAAGATTTTTTTTAAAAATCTACTGATGTTGGATTTCTGAAATTAAAAACAGGAGATGTTGGAAATATTCAGCAGGTCAGGCAGCATCTGTGGAGAATGAAACAGAGTTAATCTTTTTTGGTTGGCGAGCTTTCATTAAAATGGGGAAGAGTTAGAAATCAAACATACTTTAAGTTGTTGAGAAGGGGAAGGAACACAGGGAATGTCCGTAATAGGTTGGAGACAAGGAGAGACTGAATGACACAGATGGTTGTGGCTGAGAGGGTGGTGAAGATTTCTTTATTTCAGCTGATCTGTCTGGAGGAGGTATAAGTCAAAGATGAACAGCATCTGCAGTTCTTTGTGTCTTTACATCAAAGACACTGGAAGAGTGGCATGAAAAGCTTTTGGCTGGAAATATGAAATGAACCAAAGACTGCTTTGGAAATCCTCAACAGGTCAGGCAGCCTGCATGAAGAGAGGAAAAAAAAAACATAGTTAATGTTTTAGGTCAATGATCTTTCATCAGGACTGGCTAGCACTTAGACAAACTCGAAACGGCGGTGATCTGAAATTCTGGACTCAATGTTAGGTCCCAAGGGCTCCAATTTCTAAAACACCTATGTCCAGTCACAGATAGCCCCCTCTTGGTTCTCTCCACCCCTGTACCATCACTGCAACTTAAAACCTGTTTGATTTCAAATATTTCCTGGGCCTGATTAAGGGTCATTGAGCTGAAACATTACTCTGTTTTTCTCTTCATAGAGGCAGCCTGACCTGCCGGGTGTTATCAACAATTCCTCTCTTGATTTTACAATTATGGCTGCAACGAAGTGTCAACTCCAAATCAATCTTTTCCATTTGCAATGTTATTATAGAGAGACTGAGGTGACTTCTAAGAGTTAGAGAATATCCCAGCATTGTTAGACCAGGACAACCCTCTTATCGCAACACCTGTGCTAATACCATCAATAATGTTAGGCACATCCATAGTATCTCTGCAGTCGACGAAATCAAAAAGACTGCAGCTGTTAAAAATCTGAAATAAAAACAGAAAATGGCGGGACAACTCAGCAGGCCATACAGCATCCCTGCAGGTTTGCCCATATCCCAGTTGTCTTTTGGGTGAGATGATAAGCAAGGTCCCATCTACCATCTCGGGTTAGGGGGTTTGAAAAAAGACTCTGCCTCAGCTATTCCAATGAAGAGTAGCTGAGAGATCAGAGTGATCTGGTCAAAATCAATACTTCCAATACTTCCACCACCACCACATTATTGGATTGTCCAACTTTATTGATCTCTGAGAGATCTCAGTGATCTGGTCAAAGTCAAGTCTGCTACCACATTGTCTGATCATCCAAATCTGTTGCGTGCGTCTTGCTGGACACAATTTAGTTAAACACAACAACCCCACGATTCCCTGTAACATAGGAGGCACCTCATTTTAAAAGTATTTCATTGGTAGATTAGTTTAGTTTAGAGATATAGAGCAGAACCAGGCCAATCGGCCCACCGAGCCCGCACCGACCAGCGATCCCTGCACAATAACACTACCCTGCACACACTCGGGACAATTTTACATTTATACCAAGGCAATTAACCTACAAAACCTGTACGTCTTTGGAGTGTGAGTGGAAATCGAAGATCTCAGAGAAAACCCACGCAGGTCACGGGGAGAAAATACAAACAGACAAGCAGCCGTAATCAGGATCAAACCCGGGTCTCTGGCGCTGTCAGGCAGTAGCTCTACCGCTACGCCACAATGCAGCCCCGGTGGTAGTGAAGCAATAATTGATGTCTTGTAAGGAACATAGAAACTGGACAGGCAACTGCTCAAGTTTGTTTTGCCGTTCAGTTAGATTGTAGCTGTAAGATTAACCACTCTTTGTCCTCAACAACGCGCTCGAACATTATGTTTACTTTTACATTTTCTGTTGAAATGTGTGGGATAATTGCAATTGCTTTGTTTCTTTCCTAGTCAAAGCATTTCAAAAAGTAATTCTTTCTGAGAAGTGTTTTTGACAACATGATAAGGTGTAATATAAAGACCAATCTTATTTACTTATCTGCTTCAGCTTGGTACTTTGATGAAATTGCTCCTGTGCATTCTCTGATGACTTGGGTAGTCTGTGGCTGATGAGATCTAGTCCCTGGTGGCTTGTCTGTCCATGCCTCCATTACCTCCAAACCATTACTTCAATGTTCTCTTGATCATCCTCCCACCTTCCATCCCACGTAATTTTGAATTCATCCAAAATTCGTCCGCCTAAATCCTAATGCCTTCCAAGTCCCACTTGACCATCATTCCAGTGCTTACAGACCTAAGTTGATTCACTTGTACAATTCCCATCCTTGTTTACAAATTCCTCCATTGGTCTAGTCCACCCCCATATCTGTGATGCCCCGCAAGTCCACATGTGTTTACTTGCAATACCAATTTATAATTCATCTGGCACCTCTAATTTGGAAAATACAATACCAAAGCACACGAGGGGTATCAGGCACGTGACATACAGCTCGGGTCAAAGGCAGATAATAAAGAGTAGATCGAAACAATAAGCTGGAGTAACTCAGCGGGACAGGCAGCCTCTCTGGAGAGAAGGAATGGGTGACATATAGGGGTTGAAACCCTTCAGAAGAAGAAGACCCTTCGTCTGAAGAAGGGTCTCGAGTCGAAACGTCACCCATTCCTTCTCTCCAGAGATGCTGCCTGCCCCGCTGAGTTACTCCAGCATTTTGTGTCTCTCTTCGGTTTAAACCAGCATCAGCAGTTTCTTCGTACAGATAATAAAGAGTGGCTTAAATGAGAAAAGAAGTGGAGAGGATCAGGGAGTGAATCATCTAGATTCATGTCTTGGCACACTCATCATTGGTGAAAAGGTTAAATCTGGGAGAGGCGAAGAAGTCAGCGTTGTAGCAGTAATCCTGTTACAGTTCACCCTCACATTATAGAGAGGTTGCATTCCTCAAGAACCATGGGTATCGCATTTTTCCACAACGCAAACCCTTGACAAAAATTGACAACATTTCTTGATTCTTTCACACGCTGTGTATATTTAGTTACATTTTTCTCACATAAGTTCAGTAAGCGCCATTTTATTTTTCATACCTGGCAGTGACTTGTGAATTCTTTAAGGGCAAGTTTCTGTTACTCGAGGGTACACTGCATTACGGCCGAGGTAGATTACAGTGTCAAGGACGACCAAGACAATGGGCTGGCACAGTGCACAAGGCAGCACAGTGGTGCAGCGGTAGAGTTGCTGCCTTACAGTACTAGAGTTCGATCCTAACTACGGGTGCGCAGTTTGTAGTTCTCCCTGTAACCGTGTGGGTTTTCTCCGGGTGCTCCGGTTTCCTCCCACATTCCAAAGACGTGCAGGTTAGTAGGTTAATTGTCTGCTGTAAAGTGTCCCTAGTGTGTAGGATAGAATTAGTGTATGGTTGATCGTTGGTTGGCATGAAGTTGATGGACCGAACATCCTGTTTCCGCACTGCATCTCCAAACTAAAACTAAACCAAAGAAATAGAGTGATTTCAAGCCAAAGTACAGAAATTTAAAGATTGATATTACTTAATAATTAACAAATGAGTAGAGGGTGCTGATGATTATGGTTAGGTGTTTAGGGAATAGAGTTTAGGATGAACTCAAGTGAAAGGATAGCCTGGAGTGCATTAAACCAGCCAAGTATGGAGGTAACATAATCACAGATGAAAATTTCAGCAGCAGGATGCAGAGACAGGAAGGGGATCAAGGCCACAGATGAAGGGCAGAGTGTGGTTGAGTTGTCACCGTTTTAGTAGAGATGTGATTGCAATGGAGAGGGTGCAAGGGAGGTAGACCAGGATGTCTAGGATGCAGTGTTTCAATTATGAGGAGAAATTAAGAGAAGCTTTAGTTGTTTTCTTTGGATTGGAGGAGGCCAAGTGGAAAACTGACTGAAAGATTCTAGGGTACACTTACGTTAAACAGTGAGAAGCCTTTCCTCTTAACATAGGTATCTATAACAAGAGAGGTACAAGACACGGAGTAGGAATTTTAGGGCGGATTCGAGACAGAATCCTTTCATCCAGAGAATAGCTGAAACCTGAATCACTCTGGCTGTGGGGGTGATGGGGACAAGTGCTCTCACAACGTTGAAGAGGTATCTTTACGAGCACTTGAAACATCATGGCACAGAAGGATTCCGGCCGAGTTGGAATCAGCATAGATGAGTACTTGCTGGCCAACAAAGACGTGGTAGACCAAAGGGAATGGAGAGATATAGACCACATGCAGGCAGATGAGATTAGTTGAACTTGGCATCATGTTCGGCAGCTATATTGTGTTGCCAAAGAGCTTGTTCCTATACTGAAGTTAGACACAAAATGCTGGAGCAACTCAGTGGGTCAGGCAGCATCTCTGGAGAATAGGAATAAGTGACATTTCGGGTCAAGGCCCTTCGTCAGGGAGGGAGACACTAGAGGTATGGGAAGGTACAGAACAAACTAGTTCCTTCTTACACACATTGTTCCTGTGCTGCACGGTTCTATGTTTTATGTAGGCCCAGTTTTGATGCTGTGCAAATTCCTAGCTCTGTGACACCATGCTGTCCCATGCCAAAGAAAGGTTGAGAACTCCCCCCTTTTCCAAACTTGTTCATCCCAAATTGAATTGCTCCACGGTTGGCCATTGAAGCTTCAGTGTCCATGTTCCTGTACCCTAGAATTCCCTCCCTATTACTCTCTTATGTTCCAATGTTATTTCCTCCTTTAAAATGCTCCAGATTCTTTGATTTGGTTTTTGTTCATCCCATGCTGCCAGATTTGTCTCTGAGATTTGCTCCTGGCAGGCATATGTTTTAAGGTGCTATGTAAATACAAGTTTTCGTTGATGTTATGCATTGTCAACCTGAGACAGTATTAATCTTCCTTAAGGTTTTCCAGTTTCTAGCTGGTAATCCACACTTTTACTTTGATTTTCTTTGTCTCCAGTTAGCACAGTCTGCTCTCCCACTAAGTTATACATTCTCCAGTACCCGATGCCTTCCCACTATCCTGAACTGTTTATGATCCTGAGACTTATTTTTTGACTTGGCCTGCCAAATTTCCCTAATGCTGTATTCAGTAACTTAGTCACATGTGATACTAAGAAGAGAATAGAGGTCCGTCCTTTTCTTTCATTCACAGGTGAGATGTGGAGATCATTGGGAATGCCAGATAGACACAAAATGCTGGAGTAACTCAGCGGCACAGGCAGCATCTCTGAAGAGAAGGAATGGGTGACGTTTCGGGTTGAGACCCTTCTTCAACGGACTCAACCCGCCCCGAAACGTCACCCATTCCTTCTATCCAGAGATGCTGCCTGTACTGCTGTTACTCCAGCATTTTATGTCTATTGTCGGTGTAAACCAGCATCTGCAGTTCTTTCCTTCACACTGGGAATGTCGGCGTTGGTTGTCCTTCCTCAAAGAGGTTTTGTACTTGAGTTTACAGATGGGTCTGGAGTCTCATAAAGACCAGATCAGGTAAGGACAGTAGGTGCCCCTGCATGGTATTAATGAACCATTCGGTTCACTGCTAGTATAATGGCTACCATTACAGAAACTGACTATTTCTTTTTAAATTCCACATTTTATTTGATTATTTGAATTAAAATCCCAGGGTGAGATTTGAACTCATTTCTCTGGATCAGATAGCCACGAATTCTGGCATCATGCTCAGTCACTTAACCATCACATTGCCAGAATCCATGACAAACAATTAAACAAATCGAAACAGGATTTATATATATATATATATATAATTTTTTTTAAATTTCAAATATATACTTTATTCGTAACCCACTCATTAATTAAGGGGTAGATGCCTTCATCTGCATTTATTGTACCAACAATTCAATACCATTTTTTTCACAATGGGTTATTGTTGCTCAAGTTTCTTCCTTAATCGCAAGGTGGGCAACTGCTTTAGGGCACACCAGTCTCTATCCCAGCATTACCAGTCTGAGCGATATGCAGCTGCCTGGCCCTTTAAGACATGGAGTCTGTGCCCAGCCCTCCCGTAGTATCTCTCCCTACCTCTCAGAAATTAAGCCCCAACAAACATCTGAGAAGGTCACTGGTTAAAATTTTGATCGGGTTGACCCCGGGGTCAGAAGCAGGTCAAATGTGGGGCTGGGAATGAAGCCAGGGTTAGGGGAGGGTCACGTGGGTGCGGTCTATTGACCCATTCTACTTTCTCGAGGAACCAGAGCCGAGAGGAAAATCTTGGGCGACTAACTTAATCTCCGCTCCTTCCCCCGACAGACTATAAATAATATGTGACTTGGGGGACTAGGGAAGAAAGCCATGTGATATAGCATCAAATTAAAAGAAAATGAGTCTACGGTGCAGTCAGCTTTTTTTTAAAAATAGCAAAACTAAAACAAAGTATAGGGTTCCTTTAAGTGCCAAAGAATCCAATTACCACTTATTCCATTCTTCAGGTTATTAACCTCCATTTTAGCTACTAACTACTAAATTACCCCAATTGAAAACAACTAATATTATATTGAACCCAGCTGAAAGTAACAGAATCAGCCATCAATAATGCAGATTTCCCACATGCGGTTTGAAAGGAACACATTAACTCTCCAATATCAGTTAATTAAGAAATAAAGAGGCGGAGAATGTCTCTCAATCACTTCACACAAAAGAATGGGTTTGGCTGTGCGAAAACAGGCACACACCATCAAATGAATGCCGGCACATAATATGAGCATTAGCCCTGGAATAATAGCAGCTGACTGTGAGATTACATTGGCCTTCTGCTGATGGTATTAGACATGTATATGAAAATTAGGAAAGCTTATTCAGCCCAGGCAGAGAATTGTAGAATTGAGTTATGGAATAAGAGGAGGCCACTCAGCCCATTGTATCTGTACCTGCAAGACCCATTTGGCGAGTTCTTCCCCTCTATGGTCCATCAAATTCTTGCATGTATTTCTGAATCATAGAAACATAGTCGAATAGGAGAAGGTCATTGAGCCTGTGTTTGTAATATGACTTAGTCAATAGTGCTTTTTATTGTCACAAATGTTAATTGTTAATACAATGAAATTATTTTCCTCGTCATTCCAGATGAGTTGGTCCAGAGTTGCACATCGGCCATTTCAGAGTGATAGGCTTCGGTTCTGGAAGGATGTCAGGGACCCTGTTGGGTTTTTGCATCAATCCATAGTTGCACAGTCACCATTTCTGACAGCAGCTTTCTCTTCCAAATACACACAATTATTCAATATACTCAACTGTTGAAGCTGGATCAATAATCAACGTATATTGACTAGCTCAATTACCTGACCACTGGAACATTGCACCCTCTGCAGGTGCTTGTAGTGTCAAGGAAATTAGGTTCAGGTTTATTATTATCTATGTGTACCGACGTACAGTGAAAGGCCTATGCATGGTATCCAAACCAATCAGATAATCTGTACATAAACACAATCGTCAAACTCACCTACAGTAGATCGAGCAAAAGGGAAGATACAGAATGCAGAATATAGTTCTCAGCATTGTTGCACAACAGTTTCATAGGGAAAGTCTAATGTCCTCAATGAGGAGTGGTGAATCGAACAATACCTAGCAAACACAGCCTATGTTCCTCCTGCAGATGCTAATATCGGTTCGGTGTTAGGGCCTCTCCTAGATATTGGGCCTCCTCCTTCTTTGGTCATCTGGGTACATGTGAAGGTAGCAATAGTCACAGTTAACATGGTAGGTAAAAATGGTTGACTTGGAGTTCACATCTGAGATGACTGTGAGTAAAAAGATCAGTTAATGGGTAAGTGTATCGCCATGTAGACCAAGTAACTGTGCAAATCGAGATATTGGATCGCATGAATTAATCCTAGGTTAGAAACCCCATACAAAAGGTGATCACTAATAAAGAGATAAAAAGGAGCTGCAGATGCTGGAAGTTTGTGTTGAACACAAAGTGCTGAAATAACTCATCTGGTCAGGCAGCATCTCTGAAGGACATGGATGGCCGATGTTTCAGATCTGGACCCTTTTTCAGACACCCTAATAAACTCATTTAGTAATTGAGGAAGTATTATTTTACTTGGAGAATACCGGGAACATATGGGACAACCCTAATCGTTGATAATTACAATGTTAATTGTAACGTTATAATTACAGGTGCAGACGAGTTGGAAAAACACAGGTGGATTTAAGAGGAAATGTTTGGGAGAAAGGAACAGGAGGAAGTGCTGACTCGGTGAGGAGGAGGATAAAGGGTGGGAAAGTGGCACAAGGCAGTCATCCGATGGGCCAAATGACCTGTTTCAGTGCTGTAAGTTCTGTCTGGTTCTGCTTGAGCCTGGAGAGTCATGAAGAAATACATTGCTCTCTTCCCATTGCTACCATTAGGCAGGTACTGAAGTCTCACACCACCTGTTCAGCTGAAGCTACTTTCCCCATAACTATCAAGTCCTTGAAGCAACCTGCAAGCCCCAATCCTACTCGACAACAGAACACCACACAGCACCTCTCGCACTGCGTGGACTTTGTTTCTTATTGTTTTTTTTGCAGAGATATCCTGTTTTGCAGTCTTTTTCTTGTCACTGCCTTGTAAATTTACTTACAATTTTATTGATCAATTTTAGTGTGTTCTCTCTTCGTATCGTTCAACTTGTGGCGGTAAGGTCGAGGATGAGGGTCCAGACTAAGAACGATCTTCTGCCAACATTTGATGAGAATGCTCAATGTCACTTTGGACTATTAAATTGGCCAGTTCAGAGATGAACTCCCAAAGAGCTATTGGTGGCCATGAAACTATAGGCTGATCAGAGGTGGTCAAGAAAGGAGAACATCTAATTATCAATGCCTCTGATCCCACCAAAAGCATCTACATGACATATTGTCTCAATAAGGCAGCATCTTCCATCCATGATCCCCAGCATCCAGCTTTGGCCCTTTGACCATTGGGCAAGAGATACAGATGCCTGATGGCCCACACTACCAGGTTAAGGAACAGCTACTTTTATATAAGCATCAAGTTCTTGAACCAATCTGCAAAACCTTCATCTTTGGTGATGGAGGACCATGGTCCACATCTTGCACTACCATAAACTTATTTATTAATTGTGTATTTTAGCATTAATTACATTTTTTGCCGTCATTATTTTCACTGTCTTATAGAATATGGGGATAACCAAGGGATATGGGGGAGCAAACATGAACAGGGTACTGATTGTGAATGATCAGCCATGATCACATTGAATGGTGCTGGCTCAAAGGGCCGAATGGCCTACTCCTGCACCTATGTTTCTATGTTTCCAATATTTATATGCAATTTTTTGTATTATTTATGGTTTTGTGTGTTTGTCTATGTGCCTGCAACACTGCTGGAAGTAAGAATTTGATTTTATCTGTGTCTCACCGTACTCATGCACATGACAATAAACCTGACTTAACTTGTCTTGATAGTCATGACCTCTTTAGACCCATGAGTCACAATCGTTTCAATGTTACAATGGTGCTTTATTGTCACATGAAAATGCACCGTAAAATTATTTTCTTGCATACAGTACATTAAAGTATTGCTGCACCTATGCACAGTCACCAATTAGCAAAGTGTACAAAAATAGTCCACTGAGACCGCTTGCAAGAGTTGCCATGTTTTGGCGCCATTTTCAAAGTCCAGTCCATGCTCAAGGTCTTATGAATGGAGCCTGATCCAGGCGAGCCCCAGGCTGCTGCAGGGCCTCCAGCCTTCACCTTTCTTGGACGTCTGGAAAGTCCAGCGAACCCACGTCCCTCTCCTTGTCCGTGCACCTTTATGCTCCATGGGCATCTCCCACAGCTGACTCGGTAGGCCAGACCCTGGTTCATTCTCCCACCGGCTTTGCCCCTCACATCCGTCGTTGCTGGCTTCCTTCTCTCCGGTCTCTGGTCTTCGGAGGACGAGCTGAGGCCAAGATGGCGGATTCCGCCGACAGGCTGCGTCCCGACAGCTCTTCTGTATCCAGCCACGTGACCTGCCGGGTCTTTTATGTTCTGTCCAAAGTACCAATCACAAATAACGCACTCCAACTCGCTAAATAAATAATTTTTAAAAAATTGTAATCACTTAATATGATACAGGTGCCTTTGAATAGTGGATGTGTGAATTTGATTTTGCAACATCTCCACACTCAAGTGTTGCCACAGGGTTCTTAACTACACAGAGTACAAGACGCTAATTAGGAATGTAAATACAAAACTGCTGGTAAATAGAAAATTAAGATTTCGCCAAAAATAATAAACATTTAATCTGCAGTTAGTGACTGTTTCAGGAGCCTGTGCTCAGCTTGTCTTTAAATTATTGCAATAGCCTATTGAATGACCTGCTGCTTCCACACATTCGATGCCATCAAAGGAAATAATGACTTGACAGGCAGGCGACCAAGATGTTGTGTATTTAAAATTAAAAGATGAGAAGGAATGCAGTGGAAGCAGAGCCCTCAACTTCTCTCACCTTTAATGAAGTCAACGCTGGCCAAAGTCGCAGTTCACCGTCTCCAGCAGGTATCGCCGCCTAAGTTCTCTGGATAAGCACAAGATTTCATTTGCCCGCCTCTGAGACTTGGTACCAAGGAATATTATCTTGTTGGTGGAATGCTGCCGTGGTCCACAGTGGATGGACAGGTTTGACTCCTCCCCAGCGGTAACCTTTCAGTCTGCTCGAGAATACTTTCCATGGAGAGGTTCATCACAGGCACAGCCCTGCTCTCCACTGACAGTACCTGCATAAGACGGTCCCTCAAGAAGGCAGTATCTGTCATCAAGGATCCTCACCATCTGGACCATGGCCTCTTCCCACTGTTACCATCGAGCAGGAATTACAGAAGCCTGAAGTCCTACATCACAAGGTTCGGGAGGGTTAGGGGCAGCATGGTGGTGCAGCGGTAGAATTGTTGCCTTACAACGCTGGCAGCGCCGGAGTCCCGGGTTCGATCCTGACTATGGGTGTGTCTGTACGGAATTTGTACGTTCTCCCTGTGACCGCGTGGGTTTTCTCCGAGATCTTCTTTTTCTTCCCACACTCCAAAGATGTACAGGTTTGTAGGTTAATTGACTGGTACAAAGTGTAAATTTATGGGGGGATCGCTGGTCGGTGCGGACTCGGTGGGCCGAAGGGCCTGTTTCCACGCTATATCTCTAAACTAAACTAAACTAAACAGCTGTCTGTTTAGTCTGTTCAGCCTGAAGAAGGGTCTCGACCTGGAACGTCACCCATTCCTTCGCTGGAATTTAGAAGACTGAGAAGGGATCTTATTGAAACATATAAAATTCTTAAGGGGTTGGAGAGGCTAGATGCAGGTAGATTGTTCCCGATGTTGGGGAAGTCCAGAACCAGGGGTCTCAGCTTAAGGATAAGGGGAAGTCTTTTAGGACCGAGATGAGAAAACATTTCTTCACACAGAGAGTGGTGAGTCTGTGGAATTCTCTGCCACAGAAGGTAGTTGAGGCCAGTTCATTGGCTATATTTAAGAGGGAGTTAGATGTGGCCCTTGTGGCTAAAGGGATCAGGGGGTATGGAGAGAAGGCAGGTACAGGTTACTGAGCTGGATGATCAGCCATGATCATATTGAATGGCGGTGCAAGTTCGAAGGGCCGAATGGCCTACTCCTGCACCTATTTTCTATGTTTCTATGTTTCTCCCCAGAGATACTGCCTGTCCCGTTGAGTTACTCCAGCATTTTGTGTCTACCTTAAACTAAACAGCTTCTTTCCTAAAATTGTTAGGTTCTTGAACCAACCCAAAAAACTCTAATCCCACCACTTGCACGAGCAAGTACTTGTTTTCTAATTGTATTTTGGACAAATGTCTTGTTTTCTCTCTTTTAATGTCTTCCAGAACATATATGTAATTTATGTAAAATGTATGTTTAATATATGTTTCTGGGTGTAATCTCAGTCTAGGTGCCACTGATGCGGTTGCAAGTATGATTTTAATTGTACCTGTACTTCACTGCGTTTGTGTACAGTAAGGTACCATGAACCTGCACAGTCTTTTTCCCTAGTGTAGAGATAGATTCAACGCCTAGAGGGCATGGGAGTGTGAGGGGAGAGAGATTTAAGAGGAACCTCTATTGAAATTATTTCACTCAACATGTAGTCTGTATCTGGAAAGAGCTGCCAGAGGAAGCTGGAGAAGCGGTCAAAATTATGACTTTTAAAAATATTTTGACCGATATATGGATAGGAAGGCTTTAGAGGGATATGGGCCAAATGCAAGCCAGTAGGACGAGCCCAATATGCCTTCTTGGTCACCATGGGCAAGGTTGGATGTAGACTTTCCTGAAACTGTGACCAAACATAAAGGAAAATTTCATTAGGCGGTGAAGTGCTTTGGGATGTCCTGAGCTTGTGAATAATGTTTACACAAATGCAAGTCTTTCTTTGCTTTTGATAATATACAAATGCCCTATTGGATTAGGATGCAGTCGAAGCCTCCATGAAAATTTGCAACATACTCACGAACTCCTGGGAATCCTTGGCCCATGACTGTTTAATTCGGGATGGTATGGAGTCCACGCATTGTGTGCAGACACAAAAACTATGTAATCCATACAATGAGCATACTGTAGCGCGTCGATAAAGGCAAGGAGCCAGGTATTTCGGGAAGGTATATTTATTGTATCGTGGGTCTCAGACGGGTCTAGTCTGCCGGAATGGCTTGGCGCCCAAACCTTGTCCTTATATACCTGAGTCCAGGACCGCCTCCCGGGACTGGTCCATTCCCGTGCCGAGGGGTCGGTAGTAGTATGGCCCGACCTTTGGGAGCCGCCACAGTAACCCCCCCAGATCCGGAGGCATGAAACGCACTGGTGGTCGCACAACCCGACCGGACCGCGTACGGTAATCGGTCGACAGAGGGGCCGGCGGAGGCACAGTTGGAGGGACAGGCGGTGGGACCCGCAAAGGGGGGCGACCTCGTGGCCGAGGCTGGGCCACCCGCACCGGTTGGTCGATGTCTAAGTGGGCCGGCTTCAGGCGGTCAATTGACACGGCCTCCGGCCGGCCCCCCATGTCCAAAACAAAGGTTGTCTGTCCGTGCTCCAGCACCCGGTACGGGCCTTCATACGGCCTCTGGAGTGGCGCCTGGTGGGCGTCACGGCGCAGGAACACAAAGGCGCAGTCCTGGAGGGCCGATGGCACGTAAGGGCGGAATGTCCCATGGCGGGACGTCGGCACGGGTGCGAGCTTGAGTGGGCCGGTGGGTCCTGGAGGAACTCCGTTACCTCTTCGGCCGTGTCCTGGTCAAGGGCTCCCACCAGGTGGAAAAACCGGGTGTTATCCACTGTGATGCCCTGCAGCTGGAACTGGGCCTCCGCTTGGTAAAACCAAACGCGAGCCCGGGTGGTCCAGAAGGTCGGGAGCTTGTTTCCTACCTACCGAGCCGCCACAATACCATCTCTGAAACCAGGCACCTGTCTGTCTGCCTGCCTGCCCTGCTGGATACCTACTCTTCTATAATTGGAAACCTCCAATTATAACCACCTCAGAACCCCCAAAACTGGAGAAGAAGCAAATCATCCTCGATCCCAAATGTCTGCCTAAAAAGATTGGATTAGATCAGATAATCTTAATTCCAGCTCTGCAGTGTATCATTTGCAAAAGCTGAACTATGTGGCCACTTGACTGTGATTAGAAAAGGCCTCTAATCATCCCAGTTTATAACGTTCTTTTATCCGAGGCTAATGACATGCAGCGAAACATAAGCACCAGTGTGCTTTTCAGAGTAAAATCCCAATTAGCAATGGCCCAGTTTATTTCACAGGAGTCCCTTACACAGGTCTCAGATTCCAACCCCCACCAATAAGATTACTTCACAGATGCTAAAGCCACAACGACAATAACAAAAATCAAATTGCCATAAGAGGTGATGGCAAAACAAGAGGATCTCATTTCATTAAAGAGTGCAGAAGCAGTCCATAATCGTTTGGGAATTGACATGGTTTTCAAAGCCTACACTAGAGAATTAATTAAAAGAATTTGGTGTCCTCGATTGTTTATTATTTTTGCTGACCTCACTGTGTGGATTAATATTTAATTAGCCTTTAGGAGGAATGGAAAGCACTTATTAACCAGTTCTGTCAGTCTGTCAGAAGTCAAACTTTCAACAGATTACTTTGCTGGTCGAAGGGAAGCTGAGGGGGTGGGAGGAGGAATCTATGGAAATTAACACGGAAGGCCAGGAATGTCTTGTTCCAGTTAAGGACAAAAGGTTTCTCCAAGTAAAATCCTGGACACGGTGAATCGATTCCATCTCCAACATACACTTAACATTTTACCAGCGTTCAGTGCGGGATGATGAAATGGTCGAATTAAAAAACAATGGTCTTGCCTAATAACCTAGGAAATATGAATTATAAATCCCACTACGACAATGCAGAATTTGAACAGTGAAAGGCTCGTGAATCAATTGGTTTACAGGCCTTCTTCAGAGAATGCATCTGAGCATCTTGTAGCTCTGATGGATATATCTGCGATTAGTCAGACACTCAGTTGCTTAAATGTAGCTCTTTTTGTTCGAATCAGGCCAGTAAATGTTAGAATCGCAAAATTAATGTAAAGTTTGCATTCCTCAGATACTCAGCTGTTTTGATATTCACCATAGGTACCAAGGAACTGCAGATGCTGATTTACAATAAAAGACACGAATTGCTGGAGTAACTCAGCGTGTCAGGCAGCATCTCTAGAGAACATGGATAGGCGACATTTCGGATTGGGACCTGACC
This sequence comes from Rhinoraja longicauda, assembly GCF_053455715.1. Lineage (NCBI taxonomy): Eukaryota > Metazoa > Chordata > Chondrichthyes > Rajiformes > Arhynchobatidae > Rhinoraja > Rhinoraja longicauda. Next base: position 16,015,207 of record NC_135973.1, read on the forward strand.
CGAAACATCGCCTATCCATGTTCTCCAGAGATGCTGCCTGATCCGCTGGGCTACTCCAGCACTTTGTGTCTTTTGATGTTCACCATGCTGAGCTCACCCACAGTTCAGACTGCTGAATATTATTCCAAGGACCTGTGCATGTAACTTAGGACAATGCATTGATACACCACCAAGGAAATGCTACATTGTCAGAGGTGGCTCTCTCTGGTGGCGCATTAATCCAAGGCATCAGGTGGGTGGAGAAGATCGTACAATAACTCTCAACAAGATGCTCATCAATCTGGCCGTTCTTCTTACTGCTGTTTGAGCAATTTGTTGCTTTCAAACTGGTTGGCAATCTTCTTTCCAAAAGATGCTGAATGGTCTCTAGTTGAAGATAGTGCTTCAGAAGGTGATACCTATAACTGTGAGAGGTTCTCCTTCCAAACTTAGCGCTGAGTAAGGGATGAGAGTGGACAGCCATGTCCCTGGAAGCGTTGGATCAGTGAAGGTTTATATGTCCATCTTGAAGTTTACCTCAGGACATTGTGATGTCTCCAGGTGTATGAGGTGATCTCATATGATTCACCTCTAACTTTTATTATTATCTCTACACATCTACCAATCGCCCCTCCTCACCTAATTCCACCTTTCACTTGCCTTCGCCACCTTCACAAGCTTTCTCCTCTCTACCGCATCAATTTGAGGAAGGTTACAACCTGAAATGTAGTTTGTCCATTTCCCTCCACAGATGCTGCCTGATTTGCTGGGTTCTTCCAGCACTTGGTTTCTTGCTCAAGATACCAGCATCTGCTGTTCCTTGTGTCTACAGAATAGCAACCTGGCATAATTCATATCATGGAAGGAAGTTGATTTTTTTATCCTGACATCAGGTAATCAAGTTCAATCAGAGAACATTTTTGCAAATGAGATTGTTGTGCTGGAGTATGTCATGCCAGCCATTCATGCAAGTTTATCAATAGATCTTCCATTCCTATTGAATTTTTTCCTCCTTGAATTTCAGGATCGTCTTGATTGCTCTTGGTGCGAATAATCCATCACACCTTTGACACTATCCTTCAGTTGTTCAAACTTCTTGCCTCGACTTTAATTAGTAGTCCGTGTTTATCTATTTTCTAAATGCTTCGTATCTTTTCATTTTCACTCAAGTTCCTGAAGCTTGGTATTCCTCTGAAGTTCCTAAATCTTTTCAAAGCAAAATTCAGCCTATCTCTTCAGTGTCGGACAGACGGAATGCCATTTTTGAAATAGTAAACTGAAGCCTCATCTGTTAATTTAGTTTAGTTTAGAGATACAGCGCGGAAACAGGCCCTTCTGCCCACCGTGTGTGCGCCGACCAGCGATCCCTGCACACTAACACTATCCTACACACACTAGGAACAATTTACATTTTTACCAAGCCAATTAGCCTACAAACCTGTACGTCTTGGTGAAAACTCACTGGGAGAACGTACAAACTCCGTACAGACAACAGAGCAAAACTTCAAAGGTGTTGCTTTGGCTGTAAAACACTTTACAGGAGACATCCTGAGAGGGAATTGAAATTTGTGACACAAATTTGTAAGTCTGGGTTTTTTTTGTTGGTTTATTTGAAAAGCAGTTCTGAAATGCAATTTCACAGGTTACTTCTCTTTCCAGCTTTAACACAGTGGGAAACTCCTGTGCCAGAAAGATGTGTCTTCGCAATTCCCAAACTGGAGAACTGGAGCTCATATTCCGTGCTGACAAACCAGTGCCGTTTTGGTGGGACATCACACTGTCAGAGACGCAATTAATCAGATGAGACTTTGTCTGAGGCCTCAGGTCTACCTGAAGTTGCCATGTTGGTTACCAAAGAGGAGCAGGGGAGTTCTCTCCAGTGCTCTCCAATGAAACCAGGAGTATTATATCCACATTCCTGGAGTGAGAGTTGAACCCCTGCCCCCAACATGCTGACTCAGAGGCGAGAATGCTACCTGCAATGCTGTGGCAGGTCATTATTTTTAAATGATTCTGGCCATGATGGGGATCAATACTGATCAATGGCCCTGCACTTTAGAATTCTACCGATTGGCATCCAAACGACACGATGCGTGAGGGTGTCCTTTAACAATGCATCTGATGAACCACCTATCCCACCCCACCCCACCCCACATCACAGTGTGCACTCCCTCAGTACTCACCGTGAGGCCAGCTTGGATTATGCACTCATCCCTCGGGCTGGGCCTGAACCCACACACACCTTGTATGCTGAAAGGAGAGTGTGAAGAAATGAATGAGCCGAGGATTAACTAACAAGCCTCTACCCAGCGGGCAATAACCACACTGCTGGAGGAACTCAGTGGGACAGGTACTATCTGTGGAGACAAAGAGATGGTCGATGTTTTACGTCGAGACCCTTCATCAGGACAGAGTACAGCGGAGAGATGTTCAGGACAACGTTTCTCTGTGTGGGGTTTGCACGTTCTACTCGTGACTGTTGTACTTCGTGATCCGGTATCTGTTGTACCTTTGTTAAGACTCTGGACGGACCACAAGTACACGTGTTTAAAAGGTTATAATGCTGGAGCTTAAATCCAGGCTGTTTATTCCACGGCCACCTGGAACCAGAGTGACCACCTAATCACCTCATTCTCTTATATACACGTTACTACACAGGCAAACAAAGTAGTCCATGTGATACAACAAAGTAGTCCCTGCAATATCACAACAGTGACCACTTGGGATTCCTCCAGGTGCTCCGGTTTCCTCCCACCTCCCAATGATGTGCAGGTTAGTAGATTCATTGGCCACTTTAAATTGTTTCAAGTATGTAGATGAGTGGTAGAATCTGGGGTGGGAGAGCTGGTACAGAGATAGGGAGATGGGATTAGTGAAGGATTAGCATAGGCGGGTGCTGGATGATCAACATGGATTTGGACAGCTAAAGGACCTGTTACTATGCTGTATGGCTTTACAACTTGATGCCTAAAACCTGCAAGAATTGAAGTTAAATTTCCTTCACTTGCACTGTCGGTTTTCCACAGCAGTTGTTGAATTTTCTTTTATCTAGCCATAAAATGGCAGAGACCTCACCACTGGGCCCGATGGTGAACACCAAGCTTTAGCATAATGACATGCCTAACAACACACCCTCTTTAAGCAGTTACTGCAATCTAATTCATGTTGTTTCACTTAACAAATGATCCTCATGGGAAAGAAAGAAGAAAAAGAAAGTTTAAATATCTGCAGCATATTGTATTTAACATCCCTTTTCAGGAAATGCAGCTTCTGTTGAAAAGTCGGAATCAAAGCAAGCTCTCATAAATAGCAAAGCGATGAGGACAAACTAGGGTGGTTATGTTATTAACGCTGTGATAGAAACACTGGGTCTGATCGCATCTGCTCCAGTCTTTAAAATAGTGATTCTTTTTTTTGTCCACCCAATGACTCATCTAAAATCTTGAGGTGGACAATCACAGTGCCTCTACCCTGAGGGAACTCAACCATAGGCTCTGACTTCAAAGGCAGTCTCTGTTTATGCGAGGCCTACAACAACAAAGACACTTTCGTAAAACCATGCTGGGCCCAGATCCCGATACATAAACATACATCTACATTTAAATCCGCTCAGGATCAGTCGGGGATTCTGTGCCTTGGTGGGGTGGGGCTGTTTCCCTGTGAACCCAACAAGGAGGAGGCATCACTGGAGATCCTCCTGCCGTGAGAATTTGCACTTAACTAATTCAGAGTAATTAAAGCCCACCCCCTACCAATTCCAAACAAACACATGCTTGTTAGAAGCCAGTTCTCGCTGAGTGTTTGTAGTGGAGAAGGGAGCTGGTTGAAAGTCACAGCTATGTCGCAATTAGTTGCCCTGTCTTGTAATGAATTCCTTCCTACCCAGGCTATCTGGGTCTGCGGGGAGTTGTTAGGGGAATGAGAAGCAGCTGCCATGCAGCTCCCTTTTGATGCCTGTTGAGTCAAACCCTTTCATACCCACAAGAGAGGAACCACAAAGAAGTGTCTAGACCTGAAACATAATTTGCCCATTCCCCTCCACAGATGCTGCCTGGTCCGCTGAGTTCCTCCAGCAGTTTGTCTATCTAATGAGTGGTAAAGGTCTTCGGATGAAAACATTTGTTTGCAACTGAGAATGAGGCTTGACTTCTCTAACTTTAGATAGTTCCTCTGTCCCTCTCTTCCCCTCCCCCTTCCCAGTTCTCCCACTGTCTTCCTGTCTCCACCTATATCCTTTCTTTGTCCCACCCCCCTGATATCAGTCTGAAGAAGGGTCTCGACCCGAAACGTCACCCATTCCTCTCCTAGATGCTGCCTGACCTGCTGAGTTACTCCAGCATTTTGTGATACCTTCGATTTGTACCAGCATTTGCAGTTATTTTTCTACTGAAATACATGGTTGACGGCTCTTAATCTTTTGCGCTACCATTCTGTCAAGGTCACAAAGTGTTGGAGTAACTCAGTGGTCAGACAGCATCTCAGGAGAATATGGACTGGTGACATATTAGGTTGAGGCCCTTCTTCAGACATCTAATCCTTATCCATGTTCTTCATGGATGCTGTCTGACCCACTGAGTTACTCCAGCACTTTGCGTCCTTTTGTGTTAACTAGCATCTTCAATTCCTTGCTTCTACATACCCTCTGCCCCAGAATGACTTAGACGAAGGGATTAAAAGTACCATTAGCAAATTTGCAGATGATACTAAGTTGGGGGGTAGTGTGAATTGTGAGGAAGATGCAATAAGGCTGCAGGGTGACTTGGACAGGTTGTGTGAGTGGGCGGATACATGGCAGATGCAGTTTAATGTAGATAAGTGTGAGGTTAATCACTTTGGAAGTAAGAATAGAAAGGCAGATTATTATCTGAATGGTGTCAAGTTAGGAGGAGGGGGAGTTCAACGAGATCTGGGTGTCCTAGTGCATCAGTCAATGAAAGGAAGCATGCAGGTACAGCAGGCAGTGAAGAAAGCCAATGGAATGTTGGCCTTCGTAACAAGAGGAGTTGAGTATAGGAGCAAAGAGGTCCTTCTACAGTTGTACCGGGCCCTGGTGAGACCGCACCTGGAGTACTGTGTGCAGTTTTGGTCTCCAAATTTGAGGAAGGATATTCTTGCTATGGAGGGCGTGCAGCGTAGGTTCACTAGGTTAATTCCCAGAATGGCGGGACTGTCGTATGTTGAAAGGCTGGAGCGATTGGGCTTGTATACACTGGAATTTAGAAGGATGAGGGGGGATCTTATTGAAACATATAAGATAATTAGGGGATTGGACACATTAGAGGCAGATAACATGTTCCCAATGTTGGGGGAGTCCAGAACAAGGGGCCACAGTTTAAGAATAAGGGGTAGGCCATTTAGAACGGAGATGAGGAAGAACTTTTTCAGTCAGAGGGTGGTGAAGGTGTGGAATTCTCTGCCTCAGAAGGCAGTGGAGGCCAGTTCGTTGGATGCTTTCAAGAGAGAACTGGATAGAGCTCTTAAGGTTAGCGGAGTGAGGGGGTATGGGGAGAAGGCAGGAACGGGGTACTGATTGAGAGTGATCAGCCATGATCGCATTGAATGGCGGTGCTGGCTCGAAGGGCTGAATGGCCTACTCCTGCACCTATTGTCTATTGTCTATTGTCTATTGTCTGAAAGAGCACCAAGCAAGGACCACTGTACGTTTGATGTTTACTATCACTCCGCAACACATCAGCACCAGATGTTGGAGAATCCCCCCCTCATTTCAATCAAACATACTCTGTAGTTCAGGCATTGTTTGAGAACACTCACTATTTCCTCAAATGAATCCCAGGACACAAGCTTTTCTTTGCAAGTTTAAGGCAACACTCTGACTGGTGAAAGCAATACCCGTGTGTTAATGAGTGCCCACTCAATACAAGAACCCAATGCGGTAATCAAACAAATCCTAGAACTATAGATTGACAGCAAAGTTACAACATAGAAGGAGGCCATTTGGATCATCACATCTTCGCTGGTTAAAAAGAAGTCAACTTCATCCCATTCTATTGATGATAAATTGAAATTCAGAACAACATTTATTGTATGATCATTCCAAACTCAACATATTGGTTAATGCTGAATCAATGCAATTCCAGAGTTGTCTTCACATCTCAATATATTTCCAGTTGAGCTTGTCTAAGGCTACAGCAGGACATAGATCAGGTGGAAGGTTGGACAGAGTGTTGGTAGATCTCATTTAATCTAAACAAGTGTGAGATGATGCATTTTGAGAAAGTATTTTGGGGTAGCACATATACAGAAATCGGTAGGGTGCTAAGGAATACTGATGACCAGGGAGACCTTGGATTCCAAGTCCATCATTCCTTGAAAGTGATGGCATAATGATAGTGGTGAAGAAGGCATATGGCATGCCATAGGTCAGGACATAGAATTAAAAAGTTTGAATGGTATGTTGCAACTTTACAAACAATAGACCATAAGATCATAAGAGATAGGAGAAGAATTAGGCCATTCAACCCATCAGGTCTACTCCGCCATTCAATCATGGCTAATCTATTGCTCCCTACTAACCCTATTCTCCTGCCTTCTCCCCATAACGTCTGACACCTGTAAACACTGGTTAAACTGTACTTGGAATATTGTGTAGTAACAAGGAACGGCAGATGCTGGTTTACCAAAGACACAAAATGCTGGGAAAAGGTAGGACTAGTCTACAATAAAATTCCTAAATTGGGGAAGGCTAATTTTGATGGCATTATCAGGAATTTATAAAGGTCGATTGGGGGAGGCTGTTATTAGTTAAAGGGATGTCTGGCAAGTGGCGAAAAAGGATTTCCTGTGGCATTCTGTGTTGCATCCTGGTGGAACCAGTCTGTTGCTGAAGGTACTCCTCAGGTTGACCAGTGTGTCATGGAAGGGATGAGCTGTGTTGTCCAAGATGTTTCACAGTTTGAGGAGCATCCTCCTCTCCAAGACCCCTCCGGTGAATCCAAGTTCATCCCCAGGACGGGGCCAGCCTTCCTGATGAGCTTGTTAATACTGTTGGCGTCCACGGCCTTCACCCTGTTGCCCCAGTGAAGAAGATGGAAGATAGTTTTTCATCATTGTGATGTAACAGTTCCATAAAAAGAAGTCCAATGTTGAATTGAGGTTGGTATATTTATGGAACAAGCTTCCAGAGGAAGTAGTTGAGGCAGCTACAATAACAACAGTTAAAATGCATTTGGACATGTGCATTGATAGGAAAGGTTTAGATGGATATGAATCAAACATTGGGACGGCTTGGGTGGTCATCTTGGTTGGCTTGGACATATTGCGCTGAAGGGCCTGTTTTTTGTGCTCCATGACTCTATGAGTCTAATTGGGCAGGATCTCCCCTCTATTGCCCATGTACTAACTTGGACCAAGTCACAATCACTCCTTACTCCTGCTCCCCCAACCTACATTATCATCAATGATCTCCATAATCTCCAAACTCCTGGACTTAGGAGTCATCAAACCTTTTGCCACTGGATCCTTGACCTTCTGACCCATTGGCCACAATCAGTAGGGATAGGTAACAATACGTCCTGCACAATAATTCTCACCACCTATTCCTGACAAGGATGTGTTCTCAGCCCCTTACTATAACCCCTATCCACTAACAACAGTGTGGCAAAATTATCTCAGGTTCTCAGGTTCCTCTCAGGTTCCTCTGAAGTTAGTGAGCTTCCTATTTGGGGGACCCTCCCACCCCTCTCACTTATACTTGCAGGTGGATGTAAACATTTAAGAAACAGAGACAGGACAAGGCCATCTATCAAGACAGATAATCTTCCCACTCAGCAGCATTTGCCTGCTCTATCTCTCTCTTCGTTCATTCTCCTAAAATAATCTTTCGATCACCCTCTAGGGTAGAGATTTCTCAGGATTCAGGGCCTTCTGTGTGAAGAAATTTCTCCTTATCCTTGCCCTAAATAGCCTGGCCCTTATTCTGAAACTGTGACCCCTGTTCTAGACTCTGTCGGGGATGTGTGGAATTCTCTGCCTCAGAAGGCAGTGGAAGCCAATTCTCTGAATGCATTCAAGAGAGAGCTAGATAGAGCTCTTAAGGATAGCGGAGTCAGGGGGTATGGGGAGAAGGCAGGGACGGGGTACTGATTGAGAATGATCAGCCATGATCACATTGAATGGCGGTGCTGGCTCGAAGGGCCGAATGGCCTCCTCCTGCACCTATTGTCTATTGTCCGTTGGATCATTTCCCCTGCATTCAATCTGTTGAACCTTTGATGAATTTCATAACTTTCAAGAATTTTGTAACATTTATTCTTTGAAGCTCAATATAAAATATAGGCCATCGGCACAACTCTCCACAACAAGGGAGCTGTGTCGGTGGCTTGTATTTTATACAGAGTTTCAAAGAATGAAAGTTACAAAATTCTTGAAATTTACACAATTCTTCAAAGGTTTAACAGACTGGATGCAGGGAGAATACACTCCACCTGTGGCTAGTACATTATTTCTTAGCTAAAGACACCTGGAGTGCAGGCATATACTGACAAGATGAACTCTCACCAAACCCTGTAAATTGCAGTAAGACTTCCATACTCCTGCTTTCAAATACTCATAATAAAGCCTAGCTTAATATTTGCCTTCTGAGTTGCTTGTTGTACTTGATTATAAGACGTCGTGACACCATCCCAAATAAAAGAACAGGGAACATAATCCCAATGCTCCTGGCCCATATTGACCCCTCAGAGTCTATTTCTTTTCAATGTCATGTAGAATTTATGTGTAATTTATGCATAATTTATAATGAATTAATGTTTTTTTGTGTTCTCCGTCTATGTGCTAGTGATGCTGTTGCAAGTTAGATTGTCACTATATCTGGATATAGTGACAATCTAACTTGCAACAGCATCACTAGCACATAGACGGAGAACACAAACAAACATAAATTATGCATAAATTATGCATAAACTTTTGCACATGACAGTAACTTCATACTTCATACATGACAGTAACTTCATACTTCATACATGACAGTAACTTTATACTTCATACATGACAGTAACTTCATACTTATGCACATGACAGTAACTTCAATTTGACTTGACTTGACATTAAAGACCGCTCTCTCATGTCAATTTTGCAGTGCTGTTTGTGGGAGCTTGCACGAGACTTGTTGGCTCTTGCGTTTCTTACAATCTGACGGTGATGACACTTCACCTGTTTGGGGATATCTTGAATTTGTAAATGCAGCTTTGCTCCAAGGCTCTTTGATGGATGGAAGAGCAGGGCAGTGTCACCGAGACTGGTCATCCTTTGTTGGTTCAGTTGCACTGTCCTCACGCCATTGCTCCCTAGTTTTGCCCACTGAAGAAAAATCAGTTCACCTTTCCCAAACTAGAGTCAAATAAAAGAGACCATGGTTCAGGAAGCATGAGACTGCGACCTATGCCTGGAGCAAAGAGCCCAATTTTTCGAGAGCTCCCGATCATTTTGTTTTGTTTTGTAAGCCAAGTCTGATACACTCGCCATTTTTTTGATTTGTTTTACAAATTTACAGGTCTGCAGCAAAGATCACAAACAATAAACAACAGTTGCCCTCTTGGACATCCCAAGGTGTTATAGATCAGCACCTACGGTGGCTTGAGACACTGATGAAATCTTCTGAGGAAAAACTTTTTCACCCAGAGAGTTGTGAATCTGTGGAATTCTCTGCCACAGAAGGCAGTGGAGACCAATTCACTGGATGTTTTCAAGAGAGAGTTAGATATAGCTCTGAGGGCAAATGGAATCAAGGGATATGGGGAGAAAGCAGGAACGGGGTACTGATTTTGGATGATCAGCCATGATCATATTGAATGGTGGCGTTGGCTCGAAGGGCCGCATGGCCTACTCCTGCACCTGTTTTCTATGTTTCTATGTTTCTTAAAGGATTCCCAAATGTAAAATGTGTAGAGTCATCTACAAGAAAAATTACAATTGGCTCCAACTATCCTGGAAAGCTCTGCAGGGTGTGTGTGTGATTTATAGATTTTGTCTTTAATCATCCTGTTAATGAACACAACCATGGTACATTTATAACTTGAAAAGAGGCCCCTCAATTAAAGAGCTACCCTGCCTAACCACCCCCCCCCCCCATCCCCCCCCCCCCCCCATCCCCCCCCCCCCCCCCCCCCCCATCCCCAACACCGTCTGGGTGCCCCTGCAACTTTTCCTCCCCCCCCCCCCCCATTCTAATTCACCTGACAATTATTTTAAACCCTGCTTCTCAACCCTTCGTTAAGGGAAATATTTACTCCATTCAGACCCCTCGTGATCTTAAACACTTTCTCCTACCATGATTCAAAGAAAACAACCAATCATTCCTGGTGGCTACAACTCGCAAGCCCTAACACCATTCTCGTAAATCTCTGGTGATGTGCACATCCTGTGAATGAATAAATTAAACAAAAACAAGCCAGTGCTATCCATCCACACTTACTCTCAACTTTCTCCACCCCACCCTTCAACATAACTTTCTCCCCCTTTCCCCAATTATTCGGCTTTCCCTTACGCACCTTTATATTCCTTACATTATTTTTACATGGTAGAATGTTCACATTTTGGGATAAAAGGCTTTTTGCTAAACTTGGTTTTGATTTATTGATTAATTTATCTATTCCCATCATTAAGCCTTAAGTGTTATCAAATGGCCCTTTGAATCTTAATATAAACTGGGAGAGCAACTGGGCTCCTGCTCTCTGCAAGCTCTGCTCAGTTAATTCACAGCCAGTACAAGCTTTCACTATCTGTTCAATGTAAAACCTGCCTCTATACGTCTGGATATCTGCTAAGTACATGCCATGCATTTACAATACTCAAAGGGTCTGCAGTGTAAGTCCTATCTTCACAGTGCTCAATGCCTCCCTTCAGTGTGGCACCTATCTATACAACACTTGATACCGTCCCAGAATATTCCCTATTGTCACCAGTCTCAATGCCTGCTCCTTAGATTGTAAACATAAAGCTTAATGCTGAATAGGCAGTGTTTGCAAAACTAGGAATTGGGAAGGTTAACACTTTGTGAAAGTGTATATTGTGTGCATCAACCACAAAGCTAAAGCATGTTTAAGGAAAATTACCCATGTTTCACTCAACTGAATATATTTCCATTGAATTTAATATTGGATTCAACTATTCTATATTTCTGTAATGTAAGACCTTATCCCCGCCACACAACTCTCTCATTTTTCGACAGCCATTCAATAACAATTATGTATCAGTGAACGTTTTCCCAGTTTTGTTATGAGAATCTTCTCTTTGCTGCTCTTTGAGAGCCAAAATAAAAAAATAAAATCTCACCTATAGATCTTTCAAGAAACAAAAAACAAACAGGAAGAGACCATTCTGTCCCTCTCATTCAAGAAAATAATGACTGATTATTTACCTCAGTACCATTTTCCTGCACTAAACTCATATCCCTCAATTCCCATGATATGTGGACATCTATTTGTGGAATAGATGTCTTTGTGGAAGAGCAGGTGTTTAAGAGTTTTAAGAAGATATTGAATATGGTCCTTTTCAACATGGTCCTTTCCAATAGTTTTGCAATAGGAATGTAAGGCACAAAACAAAGGAACAAATGGACCCAAGCATCTTTGTATCCATTTTTGGGCACAATGCTTTTGGAAGTACATCAATGACTTTTCAAGAGTGCAGTGGAGGATTATTAGGATGGCAACTGCGATGAAGGCTCCAGTTGAGCGCACAGGCACAGGAAGCCTTGTCTTGATGAACTGGGGTGAAGATCTCAAGGTCAAAAACAAAAACACAAATAAATAGCAAACTGTTGGAGGAACTCAGCTGGTCAGGCAGCATCTGTGGTGGGAAATGGGCAGATGACATTTCAGGTTGAGACCCTCCTTCAGCGATGAATAAAATCTCATCCGTAGATCTTTTAAGCATAGAAGAAAAAAAGGCCCTCTCGTGTACTGGGAAGTTAATTTATCCAGGAGCTTCCAGTTCTGACATAAAAATCTATTGTCTTTAAGGCATAAAACTATCCACCACCTGCAGTCTTCAAGCGCAGACCCGAAACATTGATTTTTTTCTTTTCACAGATGCTGCCTCACCCACTGAGTTCCTCCAGCACTTGTTTTCTGCGCAAGATTTCAGTATCTGCAGTCTCTTGTGGCTCCATAATCAAATTAGGAGCATGAGTAAGCCACTCAACCCCTCAGGCGTGACCCACCATTTAATACGATCCTGGCCTCAATTTCTCTTTTGTGCCACCCCCCCCAGGGCACTCAATTCCTTGTTCTTTCAAAAAATGCAGAGTCACCTCTTTGAATATCCCCAATGATGTGGCCTCCACAACACAGATAATTCCAGAGAGTCACTGCATTCCATGAAAAGACATTCCTACGTGCTTCAGATCTAGATGACGACCCCTTATTTATGACACATGAAAACATCTCAATGACCCCTTAGATTCTTATACGTTTCAATAAGATCATCCCTCATCGTTCTAAACGCCAAAGAGGCAGATACAATTCAAATGAAGAACAATAAAGTGAATTCAAGTAAAATTAAAGTTGCTTCTCGCACTGGGAAGACAATCTAACCAGGAGATTGCAGACCAAAAATGTTGACCGTAACTCTCTCCACAGATGATGCCTTATCTGCCGAGTTTTTCTCGCATTTTCTGTATTTATTTCAGATTTTTGGCATCTGCAGGTTTTTTTTTCATTTTCATAAAGTGAAGACAGCATATGGTGGACAGTTTTATGCATTAAAACCAATGAACAATTTTTATTAGGCTAGGGCAATGAAGATTGCGGAACCAAGTAGGGTTGAGATACATATTGAGCCAGTTTAATTGGTGTCAGCCGGGGATTTCCAAAATCCAAGGAGATTGTGGGTTCAAATTTGGCCTCAGAGATCTGTAGCCCATAACCTGAGGTAAATTCTCCAGTGCAGAACAGAGGGAGAGTAGTATTGTCAGATGTGCCAAAGATAGACACAAAATGCTGGAGTAATTCAGCGGGCCAGGCAGCATCTCTGGAGAGAAGGAATGGGTGATGTTTCGGGTCGAGAGCTTTCTTCAGGGTCCATACAGATGTTGAAACCAAGTTAGACACAAAATGCTGGAGTAACTCAGCGGGACAGGCAGCACCTCTGGATAGAATGGGTGATGTTTTGGGTCGAGACTCTTCTTCAGACCAAGTCCTTTTCTGCACTCTTGAGTCATCCCAGGATGCTGTTTTGAAGACAGGTGACTTCTTGCTGGTGTCCCGACCAATGTTTACCCCCTCCCCTGATCAGTATCACTAAAACAGATCAACTGGGCATCATCACATTGTTATTTGTGGGAGACTTCTGTCACTTCAAAGCTACTTTATTTCCTGTCAGGCATTTTGCGATGTCCAAAGGTCATAAAAGAGGAGTATGAATGCAAACCTTTTTTTTGTTTCTTTCAAGAGCAGAACAGGTGTGAGGGACGGAGTGACCTTTCCTTGTTCCTGTGTCTGTAGCTTGAGAAAAAATAATATTTTCCTCCCTGCTTTGCAAGGGATTTCATGGGAAGACAGTTTAAACAGGAGCTTCCAGCTTGGGAAATAAAGCTATAACAGAAATTATCTCTACCTTAGTGCAGACTGGGTGTCAAGTTGCTTCTCAGTGCCTCATCTCGTTGTTCCCATCAGTAACTGCACCCCAGGGACTCAGGGCAAAACTAACTTCAAAGCTCTCAGGACAACTATTTGTTTGAACTCTGACTTCTTTACCAGGCTTACATGTGAGGGAGCATTAGCCGCACTCTGGCCGTGAAAGAACAGCGCCACATTTCACACAGAAATGTACCAGAGGACACCAAGCCAAACTGATCATTAATCACAGCGTGGGGCTGACTTCAGTTCACTTCATCTTGGCTACTGGGCCTCCAACCTTACCAACCCCACACGCACCCCTGCTGACAACAGGGCAAGCAACCATTTTGAAAACGACCTGCCAGGGAGCTCCCAAAACCTCGGTTGGGTCATCTGGATTGGAGGCAAATTTGGTAGTAAGGATCAGATATGGCTGTTTCCCCTTTGCCTGAAGTATAGTTTTAGTTTAGTTTAGTGATACAGCATGGAAACAGGCCCGTCGGCCCACCAAGTCCGCACCGACCAGTGGTCCCCGCATATTAACACTTTCCTACACACATTAGGGACAATTTACATTTATACCATGCCAATTAACCTACAAACCTGTACATCTTTGGAGTATGGGAGGAAACCGAAGATCTCGGAGAAAACCCATGCGGTCACAGGGAGAACATACAAGCTCCGTACAGACAGCATGCGTAGTTGGGATTGAACCCGGGTCTCTGGTGCTGCAAGCGCTGTAAGGCAGCAACTCTATCGCTGCGCCAACGTGCAGTGAAGATGAGGGAGATGAGGAGGGTGGTCTAGTAGGAGAGAGGCTCTCCTCACATCCAAAGCAGCTGAAGGAGGTTCAGTACAGTAGAACCTTTCAAATATCATAGCTGCTGAAGTAATGTTAGAATCATAGAGAGTAATAGGGGCCATTTGGCCCACTTTGTCCATGCCGACCAAGTTGGCATATTGGGATAGTTCCATGTTCCTGCATTTTGCACCTAGGTCTCTAAACCTTCCTCTACATATATCTATCCAAATAGCTGTTACAAGTTGTAATTGTATCCGCTTCTCATTGCTTCCTCATGCAGCTCATTCCATATACGGACTACATTCTGAGTGAGAAAGTTGCCGCTGAGTTCCCTCTTAAATATTCCCTCCATCCAAAAAGTCCCATCATTCAACTAAGTCCATGCTGACCATCAACCATCCGTTTACACTAATCCTACTGGAGTATTGAGAGGAAACCCAAAGTGTTCACAGGAAGAACATAGAAACTCCAGGCGCTCCGGGTACGGATGTCAGAGGATATGGGGAGAAGGCAGGAGAATGGGGTTAGGAGGGAAAGATAGATCAACCATGATTGAATGGGGAGTAGACTTGATGGGCAGATTGGCCTAATTCTACTCCTATTCCTTATGACTTGATGACAATGCCCAAGGTCAGGATTGGACCTGGGTCTCTGGTACAGTGAGGCTGTGGCTTTACCAGCTGCACCTCTGTGCATGTTCTGATGAAGAATCTTCAACCTGAACTGTTAACCCTGCTTCTCTTTCCACGGACGCTGCCTGGCCCATCCTGACCCAATCCCAGCCTAAGTGTGACTCGCGAGCCAGCAAACCCTCCTCAGACAGGCACAGTCAGGGTTGGGCAATGAATGCCAGCTTTGCCAGCTACATCCACGTCCCAAAATGGAAACAATACTCTGCGTAGATGGGAGGGAGCAGCTTTCAACCTTGGTAGAACGGGGAGAGTGCCACCTTTGCAGCTGATCCCGGGCTTTGAGTATGGTGAGGAGTGGAGGGGGAAAGGCTGTGGGAAGGTGGAGGAAATGGGAACAACTATTACTTTGTGAATCAGGGGCAGTTATACTCAGGGGGGGGGGGGGGGGGGCTGAGATGAGAACCAGGCACTACCAATGTTCATCGTTTCGGGTTTGGAAGCAGTGTGACGGAAGATAAACAAATGCCTGTTTGTTTGTGCTGTGCTGTGTTGTTTTGCTGGGTGAGACCTGGCCTTGTCTGAAGCGTTGGCAGTGTGGGAACCTGTCTACCCCGTCAGCTGCCTTTTACTGAAGCATCCCCTCGCGGGTTGGCGAGAGAATGATACTTCCTGCCATAAATAACACCGCAGGAGGGGAGCAGCAACTCACCTCCATTGTTTACCCAGGAATTTTGTGGAAGAAAGAGGGAAAGTTTTTGGTTATTTTCAGGAAGCAATGTCAGGACGGGGGGTGGGGGGGATTTAAATACAGCCCTGCCTTGGCCTCAACTAGGCCCCGAATCAAGCCAGGGCCCCCCGGTTGCTGTGAGCAGGAATCGGACCTCTGGCAAGCGATCTGCAGAGGCAGCTTTCACAGGCTGGTGGGCAAGCAGGGGAATGTGAACTTGAGGGGGGCTCTGCACGACCTCCTCACGACCCCACACAGGCCTGGGGTCAGCCGCAATATCCGGCCGTAAACGCCAGTCTCTCTGCTTGTGGAAACAGCTGAAGCCATGGAGCGAGGAGACAAGCATGAGAACACATCTCCCCTCTTACAGCTGTGTCAGAGGCAGGCCCCGCTAATGTTAAGAGGGAGGGGTAATATAATGAAACTAATAACTCGCTGTTAATTACCGAGCCGGCCTCAGACAGGAGGTTGCAAATGCAGCTTCGGAGACTGTACACTTCTTCTGCAGGCTTCACTCAATCAGAAAATAGTCAATCAGATTGAAATCATACCGGGATATACTGAGGACACTGTATAATTACCACAGTGCACATGCAGATTAGGCATCAGCCAGAAATGAGTTACGGGCTGGAAACTAATATCAAGAGGTGAGGGTGGTTTATATATAAAACACCCATGAGTAGGATACAGGCTGGAATCTAATTAAAGGGCTGAGATGATCTATATGGAAAGTAAATGATACCCAAGAGTCTGTTACAGGCCAAGAGTCCAAACATAGGTCTGGTGCCATTATAGAATACCTGGGAATGAGACGCAGGCTAGCACCCATGTGAATCGTTTGTTGTTTCACAGGTAGAATAATAGTAATTCAGGAATGTGCCTCAAGCTGTAATATAATCAAAATGGTTGAATGGTTTACACAAAGATTAACAGATGCCCGACCCGATTTACAGAGTGGGGTTCAGGTAGTTTACGTACCGAATTACTGGACACTGAGAATGGGCCGGGACCTGAACAAGGGTTCATGGAGTGACTGGTATCTAAAGCAAGTCCCAGGCTGAAATCCAGTTGAGGGGATCGGAGATTTTAGACAGTGACATTTTTCCCAGAACGTGTGAGAGCCTATTATTTAATCTAGGGGTTGGATCGCTGCTTTAGGATTCATTCCCTGAGCCACTCCTTCAAAGGTATGTCACTCACTTGTTAGGACATAGAATGAGGCCATGCCACCCATTGGTCCATGCTCGCCCCATTCCCCCCCCCCAACCCCCACCCCCAAACCCCCCTCCCCCCCCAAACCCCCCTCCCCCCCCAACCCCCACCCCCAAACCCCCCTCCCCCCCCAAACCCCCCTCCCCCCCCAAACCCCCTCCCCCCAAAACCCCCTCCCCCCCAAACCCCCTCCCCCCCAAACCCCCTCCCCCCCAAACCCCCTCCCCCCACAAACCCCCTCCCCCCAAACCCCCTCCCCCCAAACCCCCTTCCCCCCCAAACCCCCTCCCCCCCCAAACCCCCCCCCCCAAACCCCCTTCCCCCCCCAAACCCCCTTCCCCCCCCCCCAAACCCCCTTCCCCCCCAAACCCCCTTCCCCCCCCCAAACCCCTTCCCCCCCAAACCCCCTTCCCCCCCCCAAACCCCCTTCCCCCCCCCAAACCCCCTTCCCCCCCAAACCCCCTCCCCCCCCAAACCCCCTCCCCCCCCCAAACCCCCTTCCCCCCCCAAACCCCCTTCCCCCCCAAACCCCCTCCCCCCCCCAAACCCCCTTCCTCCCAAACCCCCTCCCCCCCCAAACCCCCTTCCCCCCCCAAACCCCCTCCCCCCCCAAACCCCCTCCCCCCCCAAACCCCCTCCCCCCCCCAAACCCCCTCCCCCCCCCAAACCCCCTCCCCCCCCCAAACCCCCTCCCCCCCAAACCCCCTTCCCCCCCCAAACCCCCTTCCCCCCAACCCCCCCCAACCCCCCCCAACCCCCCCCAACCCCCCCCAAACCCCCTTCCCCCCCCCCAAACCCCCCCAACTCCCCCCGTTTTGGGCAGCCCTGCAACATGCTCTTTTGGATATGTTCCTCAACCTGCCTTGGTTCCTCAATGTACCTACACTGAGGGCAATTTACAGCAACTAATCAACCTCCCAATTCACACATCACTGTGATGTGGGAGGACCCAGGTGAAACCAATGAGGTAGAATGTGCAAACTGCACTCAGACAGCACCAAAGATGAAGATTGACCCTGGGTCACCAGGGCTTGAGGAAGTGGCCATGCCACCCTACTGCAGAAGACCCAGACGACTATTTCACCAAACGCTTATGCTCGGTCCGCCAAGGCTTGCTGGATTTCCCGGTTGCTAAGCATTTCCACTTTCCTGCTCATTCCCGTACTGACCGTTCTGTCCTGGGCCTCCATCACCAGAGTGAAGCTACACACAAACTGGAGGAACAGCACCTCATATTCCGTGAGGCCATTCGGCCCATCAATTCAACTCTGCCATTCAATCATGGCTGGATAACTTACAGCCCAGTGGTATGAACATTGAATGCTCCAATTTTAGGTAATTAACCAACACCCACCTCCTCCCACCTTTCCCCTTATCCTTCCTGTACCCCATCGGGATGCGCATTCATTTCTCACAGAACCTGCTTTCCCCTTCCTCCATCCCTCCATCAAAGGTGGTGAATCTGTGGAATTCTTTGCCGCAGAAGACTGTGGAGGCCAAGTCAGTGGATATTTTTAAGGCAGAGATAGATTCTTCGTTAGTATAGGTGTCATAGGTTATGGGGAGAAGGCAGGAGAATGGGGTTAGTAAGGAGAGGTAGATCAGCCATGATTGAATGGCGGAGTTGAATTGATGGGCCGAATGGCCCATTTCTACTCCTATCACTTTTGACATGACTTCCCTTCCAGCTTTCACTCCTACTACCTCCCCCCCCCCACTATAATCAGCTTGAAGACCCAAAATAGCACCTATCCATGTTCTCCAGTGATGCTGTCTGACCCTTTGAGTTACTCCATCACTTTGTGTCTTCTTTTAAAGAAGACCCAGGACGTGGCCTCAGAGTGGAGGAGGCACAGCTTAGAGGAAACCCAG
The DNA here is from genome assembly GCF_053455715.1 of Rhinoraja longicauda. Lineage (NCBI taxonomy): Eukaryota > Metazoa > Chordata > Chondrichthyes > Rajiformes > Arhynchobatidae > Rhinoraja > Rhinoraja longicauda. Next base: position 16,034,008 of record NC_135973.1, read on the forward strand.
GAGGGAAACAAGTTTTCAATCCCAATCTTCCACTCTACCATCATATGAATGAATGAATGAATGAATGAATGAATGAATGAATGAATGAATGAATGAATGAATGAATGAATGAATAAATGAATGAATGAATGAATAGGTTTATTGGCCAAGTATGTGCATATACAAGGGATGTGCCTTGGTGCTCCGCTCACAAATGACAACACAAACATACAGTTAACAATTAAGAATAAAGCATAAACACATCAAAACAATAAGGATACAACATTACGGTCTAAACATGTGGGTGAAAATAAACCAGAGCAAAAAAGAGACTACAGACTTTGGTTATTGAGTATAACTATCACTCGTGGAGTTTTTATGTCTGGCTGTGGCTGCAGAGGGAGTTTATTTTAGTTTTAGTTTAGTTTAGTTTTGAGAGACAGCGTGGCAACAGGCCCTTTGGCCCACTGAGTTTGTGCCGACCAGCGATCCCTGCACATTAACACTATCCTACACACACACACTAGGGACAATATACACATACGTCATAGCCAATTAACCTCCATACCTGTCCATCTTTGGATATTGTGAGCTATTTCTGGGGGTGGGCCGGGCTCAGTGCCTCCACACCCCAGTAACATGCAATGTGGCGGCCTTGGTGGTAACGAGGGAGCTGGGAATTTGGGATTAATAACCCTAGTGAAAGGGGGCAGAGGGAGTGCTGCATAGTCAAAGGGACTGTGAAAGTGAAGCCCCATCTGCCGTCTCAAGATATACATTTCCCGTGGCAATGTTCAAAGTGACAGCAGGATGTTCTCCCCAATGTACTGACCAATTGTTATTCCTGGATCAACCTCACTAAAACTAAATTACCAGGTGATTATCACAGTGTGGGACCCTGCTGTGTATGTAAACCAACTGCTATCTTTCCTTCATTACACGAATGAATTAAAAAAACGTGCTTAATTGCCTTAAAGCAATTCTGGAGGTCATGAAAGGTGCTATAGGAATGTAAATCTCTCTTTTCCAGTGCCAGTCTAGTAAAATGACCTTCAGTGAGTAAAGATTTTTTACACTACTTGATACCGAGGAATAGTTGCAATGGAAAGGTTTTCGAGCCACATTGTCTTTTTTTTTTAAAACTTTGACGGAATTGCAAGTGTTATCTGGAATATAAATTGCAGGATTAAACAGTTATCGGGCAGTTGCCTGGCTTAAAACGGTGTCAGTAAAGGCCCCACAAAATAACTCACCACAAGCACTTGCAACTCCACACCTGATGAAGGTGGGCAGGAGTGGGATCGCAGAGACCTGAACGTCAACATCATCACAGTCAGATGGAAACACGGGAGAGATTGCAGATGCTGGAACCGCTCAGGAGGTTCCTGACCCAAACATCATCCACCTATCTATCTGTTTCCCTCCGCGGATGCTGCCTGACCTATTGAGTTCCTCCAGCTGTTTGCTTTTTAATCAGCCGATGTTAACGAGCACAGATTTAAAGCATAAAGTGCTGGGGTTGTTGTAACACTAGATTGGGGAGCTGAGAAGCACCTCCTCTTTGCTGGGCAAATGCCCATCACGGACGACAACTTGCTTCCACTGCAGATCGATGGAGACTAATGGGCCCATTGTGGGGTGGCAGACCCGGCCATCGGACAGGGGCACACAAGGGTGGGCGAGTGGGATAGACCACTCTGGTTACTTTCTTCCTCTGTATCTGGTTTGGAGTGGCACTGTGGTGCAGCTGGTAGAGCTGCTGCCTCACAGCGCCAGAGACCCAGCTTCGACCCTGACCTCAAGTGCTGGTATGTGGAGTTTGCACATTCTCCATGTGTTCTCGTGGGTTTCCTTCAGGTGCTCCAGTTTCCTCCCACATCACAGACATGCGGGTTTGAAGGTTAATTGGTCTCTGTAAATTGGAACAGGTGTGATATTGGGGTAGCATAGAACGAGTGTGCACAGGTGATCAATTGTCAGCATGGACGATGGGCTGAAGTACCTGTTTCCTAGCAGTTTCATTCAATCAGTCCACTTGCTCCTGTCAGATTGACTCAAGGTGCTGAGAAATGCCCACCACTGGTTTGAACAATTTTGGGCCAGAGATTCCCATGATGGTTAGGCACCATCTGGTGAACTGAGATGTTAGCCCTGTATCTCTCTCCACTGATGCTGCCTGATTTGTTGGGTTTTATTGAAGCTTCCCGGATTCAACAGTTTATGTTCTTTTTGTATCACTTTGACCCACGGATCTGGAGTGCGATGGTTAAACTCTGTTCGTGGAGGGCAAAGATCCTTGCAAAGTTCATGGGGAAAAGGGAAAGGTTTTCACATCCCAAAAGCTCATGACCTTCCATGAGTTGTTTTTGAAGAATCACGTTTAAGGTGTGAGATACGTGGCCTATGTTTAGTGCACAGCAAGCTCCCACAGTCAGCATCACAAGGATGGTTGGACATTCTGTTTTAGTGTTGTTGATCAAGGGGAAAATATTGGCTGGAACAGCAAAGTTAACACCATAGATAGACACAAAAAGCCGGAGTAAATCAGCAGGTCAGGCAGCATCTGCAGAACTACTATCTACCTATTTGATGACCCTCGGACTATCCTTGATTGGACTTGCTGGCTTTACCTTGCACTAAACGTTGTTCCCTTGTCATGTATCTATACACTGTAAAATGGATCGATTGTAATCATGTATTGTCTTTCTGTTGACTGGTTAGCACGCAACGAAAAGCATTTCACTGTACCTCGGTACATGTGAAAAGAAACTAAACTGAACTGATCTCTGGAGAAAAGGAATAGGTGATATTTCGTGTCGAGATCCTTCTTCGGACTGAGAGTCAGGGGTGAGGGAAACTAGAAGTATGTAACGGTACAAAGGACAAATGAATGAAAGGTATGAAAAGAACAAATCAAAGCCACCAACGATGATCAAGGAAAGGTGGAGCCCACAATGGTCCATTGTTGGCTGTGGAGAAGGTGATAACGAGTGGATACAAACAGTAAACTAAGCAGGGCGACAGTGAAACTAGAAGGACGACTCGGTTGGGGGAGTGATGGAGAGGGAATGCAAGGGTTACTTGAAGATAGAGAAATCAATATTCATACCGCTGGGTTGTAAGCTGCCCCAGCAAAATATGAGGTGCTGTTCCTCCAATTTGTGTTTGGCCTCACTCTGACAGCTTAGGACAGAGAAGGTATCACAAAATGCTGGAGTAATTCAGCAGGTCAGGCAGCATCTAGGAGAGAGGGAACGGGTGACGTTTCGGGTCAAGACCCTTCTTTCGACTGAGGACAGAGAGGTCAGTATGGGAATGGGAAGGGGAGTTATAGTGTTTGGTAGCCAGGAGATCGCATAGACCAAGGCGGACTGAGCGAAGCTGTTCAGCGAAACGATCGCCCAGTTTGCGCTTGGTCTCGCCGATATATTAGAGACAACACCGAGAACCGCTGCTACAGTAGATGAGGTTGGAGGAGGTGCAAGTGAACCTCTGCCTCACCTGAAAGGACTGTCGGGGTCCCTGGATGGAGCCGAGGGAGGAGATTTAGAGACAGGTATTGCATCTCCTGTGATTGCAGGGGAATGTGCCTGGGGAAGGGTACTCTACTCAGAAAGAGTAAGGCTAGACATTTTACATTCCCATCTGAGAGAACAGATGGAGCTTTATATTAATAAATGAGGCTGCAAAGAGTGCAGAGAAAATTTACGATGATGTTGCCAAAACCCAAGGGTCTGAGCTATAGGGAGAGGTTGGGCAAACCTATTCCTTGGAGTGCATGAGTCTAAGGGGTGAATATAAGTGCAGAAAATCACAAGGGGAATTGAATAGGGTTGAATGACACAGTCTTTTACCCAGGGTAGGGGAATGAACAACCAGAGGACATAAGTTTATGGTGAGAGGGAGAAGATTTAATAGGAATCTGAGGGACAAAGTTTTCACTCAGAAGGTGGTGGGTATTTGGACATGGATAGGAAAAGTTTTGAGGGATATGTGCCAAACATGGACGTATGGGGCTAGCTTAGATGAGGCATCTAGGTTGCATGAGATAGGGCCAAAGGGCCTGTTTTCATGGTCTATGACTTGATAAAACAGTTCACTTTGCTGTTGTGGTATTTTGCTCTGCACAAACTGGCAGTGCCGAACACCTCCCCTCCTCCCCACTGATTCCTAACATTGCTTGTGACTTTGTAATGGGAAGTTTATTGAGCTCTGAGTTAATCGAGCGATACCTTGCTAGTTGGTGAACTGGGAAATTCTGCACAGCATACCTTTAATATAATTAACAGCAGCAATTAACAACAGAAGACCACTTTCCCCTGGGTAACCTGTGAAATATTAACAGGGACAATTCCAATATTGGTGGCTTGGTTGTAAAGTGCGAGAGGTGCAGAATGAAACTGCCTATCAGCACACAGCTGATGTGTAAAGGGAATGGATCCAGTTCAAACTTAGTGAAGTCAGAAATCAATGTCCTAACAACCTAACTAATATAAAGCTCATAGTTCAATAATTTCAGCTCAGAGGCTGAAAGGACTGGAGAGAATGGGATCAATTCGACGGTTAGCCATGCACAGGGCATACAATACGATGCGATATGATACGATAGAACTTTATTTATCCCAGGAGGGAAATGAGACCGCCAATAGTCATAAAACACAACAAGATACATGAAACATGAAATTAAAGTGACGAGTGGAAAGTCCAGGATTGGGGATGTGCAAAGATTGGGGGGGGAGTCAGTCTACCCCACGACAGAAGTGGGAGGAGTTGTACAGTTTGATAGCCCCAGGGAAAAAGGATCTCCTGTGGCATTCTGTCCGGCATCTTGGTGGAACCATTCTGTTGCTGAAGGTACTCCTCAGGTTGACCAGTTTGTCATGGAGGGGGTGAGCTTTATTGTTCAAGATGCTCCACAGTTTGAGGAGCATCCTCCCCTCCAAGACCATCTCCCATGAATCCAACTCCACTCCCAGGATGGAGCCAGCCTCCCTGATGAGTTTGTCGATCTGTTGTCGTCTGTGATGATGGCCAAAATGGCCTCCTTTTGTGCCTTTACCAACAGAATCCAATACAAAAGGAGGCCATGCTTCAGTATAGCGGATGCTCAAAAGACCAGGTACAGTATTCTTCCCTTACTAACGGAAAGATATTAACATTTAGAAGGTTTGTTCAGTTTTAGTTCAGTTTAGTTTAGTTTATTGTCCACTGTACCGGGGGACAGTGAAAAGCTTTCTGTTGCATGCAGAAAGACCACACGTGATTACAATCGAGCCATTCACCGTGTACAGAAGATACGCACAAAATGCTGGAGTAACTCAGCAGGTCAGGCAGCATCTCTGGAGAAAAGGAATAGGTGACATTTGGGGGTCGAGACCCTTCAGACAGAGAGTCAGGGAAAGGGAAACAAGAGATTATAGACGGTGATGTAGAGAGATACAGAACAAATGAAAGATATGCAATAAAATAACGATGATCAAGGAAACATGGAGCCCACAATAGTCCATTGTTGGCTGTGGGCTCTGTGATAACGAGTTATACAGGTAATGGAACTCAATAGGACGACAGTGAAACCAGTATGAGGACTATGGTGGGGGAGGGACGGAGAGAGAGGGGAAGGAGAAGGGTCTCGACCCGAAACGTCACCCATTCCTTCTCTCCTGAGATGCTGCCTGACCTGCTGAGTTACTCCAGCATTTTGTGAATAAGTACAGGGGATGCAAGGGGTTACTTGAAGTTAGAGAAATCAATATTTATTCCAGAAATATTTATACCTGAAAAGTCTGAAGAAGGGTCTCGACCTGAAACGTCACCCGTTCCTTCTCTCCAGAGATGCTGCCTGTCCCGCTGAGTTACTCCAGCATTTTGTGTCTACCTTCAATATTTATACCGCTGGGTTGTAAGCTGCCCAAGCGAAATATGAGGTACAGATACAGTGTACAGATACAGGATAAAGGGAACTAATATCTGCAATGGTAGCTTGGCTTAGAAGGCTGAACAAGCTAGGCTTGCATCTACTGGAGTCCAACAGACAGAGTTGACAGGAGCTGCTCAGCCAGGATCAGTTATATCCTAGGATATTGTGGGAAATTGTAGGAATCCTGGCTGAGATATATGAATCCTCGTTAGACATGTAAGGTGCCAGAAGAATGGAGGGTGACTAATATTTGTGCCTCTATCTAGAAAAAATGGAGAATTGTGGACCAGTCATCCTAAATTCTGTGGTAGGAAGGTTACTGAAGATGTTTTGGGGGATAAGATATCCACTTGGACAGAGAGAAGCTGATTACGGATAATCCACATGATTTGATTTTTAGATTTTTTTTAGATTTAGAGATACAGCGCAGAAACAGGCCCTTCGGCCCACTGAGTCCGCGCCGCCCAGCGATCCCCGCACATTAACACTATCCTACACACACTAGGGACAATTTTTACATTTACCCAGTCAATTAACCTACATACCTGTACGTCTTTGGAGTGTGGGAGGAAACCGAAGTTCTTGGAGAAAACCCACGCAGGTCATGGGGAGAACGTACAAACTCCGTACAGACGGCGCCCGTAGTCAGGATCGAACCTGAGTCTCCAGCGCTGCATTCGCTGTAAGGCAGCAACTCTACCGCTGTGCCACCATGCCGTTCCTTCTAAGCCAAGCTACCATTTAGCACTAGAATAGGTGGTATCATGGACTGTGAAGATGATTATCTTGAATTGCAGTGGGATCTTCATCAGTTGGGCAAATGGGCTGAGGAACGCCTAATGGAGTTTAATTCGGATAAGTGTGAGATATTGCATTTGGGAAGTAAAACCAAGCAGGACCTTCACAGTGAACAGTAAGGTCCTGGGGGGTGTTGCAGAGCAGAGGGATCGAGGAGTACAAGTGTATATCGATCCCTGAAAGTGATATCACAGGTAGATTGGGTGATGAGGAAGGCTTTTGGCACTTTGGCCTTTGTCAATTAGGAACTGAGTATAGATGTTGTTGCAGTAGTACAAGATGTTGGTGAGAACAGACATGGAGTATTGTGTTCAGTCATGGTCACCGTGTTATAGTAATGATGCCATTAAGCTGGAAAGAGTGAATAGGCTATTTACAAGGTCAGGACTCAAACGCCTGAGGTATAAGCAGAGGTTGGGCAGACTAGGACTTTATTCCTTGGCGTGCAGGAGACTGAGGGGTGACCTTATAGAGGTATATCAAATCATGAGGAAAATAGATAGGGTAAATGCACAGTGTTTTTCCCAAGCTAGGGGAATCAAGAAGTAGAGAGCATAGGCAGAAAGGGGAAAGATTTAGAAGGAAACTGAGGGGAAAATTTTCACAGAGAATGGTGGGTATATGGAATGAGCTCCCACAGGAAGTAGTTGAGGCACGTAATATAACAACACTTAATAGACATTTGGACAGGTACATGGACAGGAAAGGTTTCGAGGGATGTGGGCCAGATGCAAATAACTGGGACAAGCTTAGATGGGCCATCTTGATCAAGGACTGATCAAGGAGTTTGTGGACTGGTGCCAGCGGAACTGCCTCCGGATCAACGTGGGGGAAACCAGGGAGATGGTGGTAGATTTCCGCAGGTGCAGCCAGGTCCCCCTGACATCGGTGAACATCCAGGGAAAGGACATCGAGAGGGTGGATTCTTATAAGTACCTGGGTGTCTACCTCGACAATAAACTGGACTGGACTGAAGACACCGATGCGCTATACAGAAAGGGCCAGAGCAGACTTTATCTGCTAAGGAGACTCAGGTCCTTTGGAGTGCAGGGGGCACTCCTAAGGACCTTCTCCAACACGGTGGTTGCATCGGCCATTTTCTATGGAGTGGTTCTGCTGGAGCAGCAGCATCTCAGCGGCAGAAGGGAAGAGATTCGACAAACTGGTCAGGAAGGGCAGCTCTGTGCTGGGTTGCCCCCTCGACTCAGTGCAGGCGGTGGGAGAGAGGAGGATGATGGCAAAGTTAACATCGCTGCTGGACAACGACTCCCACCCCATGCAGGACACTGTCACTGCACTGAGTAGCTCCTTCAGTGACAGGCTCCTTCACCCCAAGTGCGTGAAGGAGAGATATAGGAGGTCCTAGCTGCTGTGAGATTGCACAACCAGCACTGCTCCCAGCAGACGAGTCAACAATAACAGCTAAGAACACACAGAAAACTGATGACAATTTTGGGATTTTTTATTTATAATGAATGATCTCTGGCTATCCACTTTGCTGCTGTAACACTGTAAATTTCCCCGGTGTGGGACGAATAAAGGAATATATTATTATTGTTATTGTCTTGGTCAGCATGGACAGGTTGGGCTGAAGGGCCGGTTTCCAACAATTGAAACAAATGAAACTTTGAGTTCTTTTCAGGATGGATGTACAAAGGATGTTTTTGCATGGAAAAATCTAGAACCAGGGGTCTCAGTAAGGTGCTGTCCATAAAAGAACAAGGTGAGATGAATTGTCCATTCACTCAACATATATGGTTTGGAATGTGTTTATGAGTTCAGACGCCTGGTGGCCTGATGGTAGAAACTGTTCTTAAGTCTGGCGGCACGCACAGCCATACGGTGGCGCAGCGGTAGAGTTGCTGCTTTACAGCGAATGCAGCGCCGGAGACTCAGGTTCGATCCTGACTACGGGTGCTGCACTGTAAGGAGTTTGTACGTTCTCCCCGTGACCTGCGTGGGTTTTCTCCGAGATCTTCGGTTTCCTCCCACACTCCAAAGACGTACAGGTATGTAGGTTAATTGGCTGGGCAAATGTAAAAATTGTCCCTAGTGGGTGTAGGATAGTGTTAATGTACGGGGATCGCTGGGCGGCACGGACGTGGTGGGCCGAAAGGGCCTGTTTCCGGCTGTATATATATGATATGATATGATATGATATTTTCTACCGGCGGTGCCTGCGGAAGGCACGCAGCATCATCAAGGACCACAGCCACCCAGCACACAGGCTGTTCTCCTTGTTACCGTCAGGCAGACGATACAGGAGTATGGCTGCGCGTACCGCCAGACTTAAGAACAGTTTCTACCATCAGGCCACCAGGCGTCTGAACTCATAAACACATTTCAAACCATATACGTTGATTATTTTTAATATTGTCTCTTTACCTTTTTTTAATATTGTCTTTTTACCTTACTAATGTCATTTTTTAAATCTTATTTATCCTTGAAATATTACTGCTGAGGTGACCCGTTGTCTTGTCAAATACATTTCATTGTACCGTTGACCCTGTGCCAACCTACATATGACAAATAAAAAGTATTATTATTATTATTAATTATTATTATTATTATTATTATTATAACTGTTGTTCTTTTACATGGCTGTGAGTCGTGGAAACCTTCTTCCTCAAAAGGCAGCCCATGGGAATAGTCTTTGAATACTTTTCAGGATATTTTTAATAATGTTTCTCAGAGATAGAATTTTCGGAAACAAGAAGGTGAAAGACTACTGGAGGGGATGGCCAGCAATCTTATTAAAAGGCAGTGCAAGCTTGAGGAGTTCTGTGCAGCCTTGTCTTGCTCTTAACTCATCAGCACGCATGTGCATGTTGTCTGGCTCAACTTTCCGAATGGTCTCCTGGCCGAACTTCCCCCTGCATTCCTTAGCCCTGAGCACAGATCAAAGTTTTCATAAATGTTCCAGTGCCCTATTGTGAGCACTTTGGAATGCCCTGTTCCTACTTAACTTGTTTTTTTTCTGTCTGTAAATTGGTGATATTCAATGCTTTAGAGCCTGTCAGCTGTGGGTGAGGTGAGGGGAGAGGGTTGTGAAGGAGAAGAGACTTTCCCTCTAATGCTACCACAGCATCAGGCAGACCTTTAACCTGTTATTTGAAAAGTCAATTGGAGATAAGCAGGAACCCCATCAGCACTACACGAGAATATCAATGAGTTTAGTTGAGTTTTGCTTAGTTTATTGCCATGGGTACTGAGGTTGAGTGAAAAGCTTTTGTTATGTGCTAACCAGTCCATGGAAACACAATGTGTAGGAAAGAGCTGCAGGTGCTGCTTTAAATCGAAGGTAGATACAAAATGCTGGAGTAACTCAGCGGGACAGGCAGCATCTCTGGAGAGAAGGCATGGGTGACGTTTCGGGTCTAGACCCTTCTTCAGAGTGATTCAGTCTGAAGAAGGGTCTCGACTCGAAACGGCACCCATTCCTTCTCTCCAAAGATGCTGCCTGTCCCGCTGACTTACTCCAGCATTTTGTGTCTCCCCACGGAAACACAATAAATGATTACAATTGAGCCATTCACAGTGTGCAGATGCATGATAATGGAATAATATTTAGTGCAAGATGAAGCCAGTAAAGTCAGGTCAAAGATAGTCCGAGGGTCTCTAATGAGGTAGATGGTAGTTCTGGACGAAGATAGACACAAAATGCTGGAGCAACTCAGTGAGACAGGCTGCATCTCTGGAGAGAAGGAATGGGTGACGTTTCAGGTCGAGACCCTTATTCAGACAGTTCAGGACTGTTGAGGATTTGTTGCTCGAGTCTCCAGTGTTACCTGGATCCATAACTTTACAACACAGGAAGACGGTGTGCGACCAACCGAATCACAGGTAGGTTTGTTCAGAGTTGGTTCTACAGCAGGACCTTTCATAAAGGGAAGTAACAGGATATGTTATAATATGTTTACAAAATCCATTTGTTGGCAGCCTGTGCAATGACCCTAAGAATACTACCAACACACGCACCTCCTGTAACAGGAAGCAAGCACACGTGTGAATAATAAATGACAATTTTTGCAAGCAGTTGCCAATGTTATTTTAAGGCACTTATTTTCTCTGCCTTTGCTGTTGGTGGCTCGGGAGAAAGGTGGGAACAAGTGGGCCAATGTCACTGATTGCTCAGACCGAAGAACTGCTTTTTTTTTGGTTTCAGGCCAGAATGAATTATCTAGCGAGGCATCGGAACTAATTGCTCTCCATGTCTATAAATCGACAGCCAGCGAGACATCTTTGATCATGGAACACCACCCTGCTGTAAACAGGAAGTGGCAAAGGGAGTCATAACTCAACACTAATACGCTCCTTTCCACTCTGTCCCCTGCTATCAATTATGTCTTCACTCCTCCCAGTGCTCTCCAACTTCCTATAATCACAAACGGACGATTCTCCCCACAGCCCTCCAGGGACACGGACATTGTTTAAGTCCTTTTCCTTGCATTTTGATATTTTACTGATATAAATGCAGCACAGAAACTGGTAACGCCAATCTCCCAATCTATCTGATTGAGGCACCTGTGCATTTTTATCTGCACATTCCCTGTAGCAGTAACACCTGTTTTACTCACGTATGGTATGACCTGCCTGGATAATACGCTGAACATTTTTTTCACTATATTTCGGTTCATGAAAGGCACTCTTTGTTCTGCCCAACACTTGTTGGCTTCCCAGCAGAATGAGATGTACCTCAGGGAATGTTGCCCATTTCAGACTGCAGGTGTACCTGCTGAGCAAAGAAAATAGAGCAAAGCAAGGTAGACCACTCAACCCTAAAAACCGTAGTATGTCATGGCGCCATTTTAGTAGGCAGAAACATTTTAAAAGAAAAATAACTAAAATCTGTGAATTGATAGATGCGATATATTCTGCATTTTTATGGTATCATCACATATACTGTTCCCCCAAAACACTGATTACACTGCGAGAGGCATAACAGACGATGGGTTTTGCCTGCTAAAATGGCTTCTTTGCGTACTACACTTCAGTATAGGTGATTTTGATGGAGTGGTCTATCTTGCTCCGCTCTATTATCTTTGCTGCTGAGGGACTCGCTGAAGCTTGGTGCAGCCAACACCAAGGCTTTGTAAGGGAGGACCACAGTGTAGAGTCCTCCCACTGTGGGACTTCGAGGGGCATAGAGCCACCCCTCAAACAAGGGGATATCACCCCAGGCTGAGGGGTGGGTGGGGCGGGGTGCACATGCATGGCAAGAATGCGAGTTTTAAGGACAGTTGCAAATACTACTGCATATGACACGAATGAGTATTTCGATGCTGAGAATGTTGGACAAGTTTTTATATTGTTCTTTTTTGTATATATTTTGTATTCAGAATACAGTTTATTTTTTGGAGAAAAAAAATCACCTCCCAAACTCCTCATCCACCTGCTCCATCATGGTTCCTTCCCATGCCTCTAGTGTCCCCCTGCCCGACTCTCAGTCTGAAGAAGGGTCTCAACCCGAAACGTCACCTATTCCTGTTCTCCAGAGATGCTGCCTGATCCGCCGAGTTACTCCAGCATTTTGAGTCTATCTGCGGACCCATCCGCGGAAGGACCCATGGATCCCACACTGACCTCATCAAACACCACATAACCCTGCCAACAAAGCGTGGAAGCAGTTCAGAGAAGAGTACAGCACAGGCTCAGTACAGCCCATCATCCCACAATGTCTGCCGAACATGATGCCAAATTAAATTAATGACCTTCGTCTGACATTGTGGGATGATGGGCTGTACTGAGCCCGCACATGATCCAGATCCCTCCATTCCTACATATCCATGTGCCGATCTAAAAAACGTCTTCAGCACCACCATTATCTCTGCACCACAACTGACAGCACATCCCAGCCACCACCACTCTCTATGTAAAAAAACATGTCCTGCAAATCTCCTTTAAACTTTCCCCCTCTGACCGTTAAGCCATGCTCTCTAGTTTATGGCATTTCCATCTTAGGAAAAATCTTCTGACCATTCACCCCAACTATGCCTCTCGAAATTTTACATCTCTCAACCTCCAATGCTCCAGAGAAAACAATCCAAGTTTGTCCGATCTCTCGTGGCTAATACTCTCTAATCCAGGTGGCATTCAGAGGTCATTTCTAAAGGATGATCTCAGAAACGCGAGACTGCAAAGGTTGGATTTGACATCTAATGTTCACAAAGTTACATGCGTGCAGGCAGTGACAATTGGAACCATCTTCACAAAACTAAAACCCTCAGTAAAACCCGCTGCTGGTCGGCAAGGGAATATTATGTGGTTAGCTCTCATGAACAATGATCTTCCGTGTACAACTATGTAAGGAGGTCATTGTGTGACCATTAGCAAACGTATTGGCAATGTAGCCCTTGCACCACTCTGGGCTTCCATTATGGCAGCAGTACAAAATGGAGTCCATTTCAGTGAGGATATCCAACTTAAATGCAAACTGCTTAAACCTTGTCTCTCATCGAGGTTGGGTATGGGAGTTGTTGCCTGAGGTTTGAGACACTTTCTGAGAGTCATAGAGACGTACAGCATGGAAACAGGCCTTTGGCCCAACTTACCCACACCGGCCAACATGTCCCAGCAACACTAGTCCCACCTGCCTTAGTTTGGCCCAAATCCCTCCAAACCTGTCCTTTCCATGTACCTGTCTAACTGTTTCTTAAACGTTGGGATAGTCCAAGCGTCAACCACCTCCGCAACATGTTCCATACACCCACCACCATTTGTGTTGTTTGTTCCATATGCCCACCTCAGTTTCCTATTGTATCTTTTCCCCTTCACCTTAAACCTATGTCCTCTGGTCCTCGATTCCCCCACTCTAAGCAAGAGATTCTCTGCATCTACCCGATCTATTCTTCCTTCCTTCCTTACTTTCTCCCTACTTACAGACTGCCCTGCTCTGCATGGTTTTTGCTTTGCATGGGAATAGCTCACTTATACACACTTGTGTTTGTAAACCCTGGGTGTCAGCAAAATGAATGTCGGTCACTTGCCCGACCTCTCCCTGGGGATTTGAAGCAGCTATAAAGACACGAACCATTTGTAGAATTGGAGCAGGGAGGGTGCATCCTTTGATGTGTACTCGACCACGAGTCCAGGGCTGGACACTGAGCTCCACGAATGGATCACTGGCATTAAATCAGATATGACAAATGATTGATGATTGCCAAGGTCTATCTCTTCCACCTGCCACATGCACTTAATCTCTCACCATTGTCATCTGGCAGGATTCATCCAGCAATAGTGTGCACCAGAGAGGGGTTCCAGGAGCACCTGATGCATTCACATAAACGACGCTGATGATTCCACCCTCTTGCCCCAGGACTTTTAACATTGGCCGGGATCTCCATTGCACTCTCATTGTGCATTGCTTACTGTTTTAATACTGTACAAAGGAATTAGACAGCATCTCATTGTTAGCCTGACTAATTGTCTGTGTGTTTAACATGTTCTCCCAGGCCATTTAGTTCTCGTCATACTCCAGATTTGGTGTCCCACCATAAGTGTATCAGGTTCTTTAATCAGTGCCTTTCACCCCAATCCAGTTTGTGTGCATTGTTTTAGCAGTGTACAAAGTGTTCGAGGTGGTGTTAAGGAACCAGTGTATCTGTTGCCAAATTCAGAGTGTGTATATTCTTGGTATGCTTTGCTCTCCCCTCCATTTAGTCCCTGTGTTTCAGTGTGTTTAGCAGCCCAGTATTTCTCAATGAATTATTCAGACTCCTGTCTCTGCGTGTTTTGCCTTACATTCGGACTAGTAGCATTGGTTTCCCTCTGCTGAGGGCCCACCCTGTGGTCTCCCCCTCTTGTTCGACAGGCCCACGATGCCACTGCGGGCTCTGAGTGAGTCTTGAGTCTCGTCTGGTGCGCGGTGAAAGGTCGGCTCAGGAATTAAAATTTGGCCTACGACCATCTGTCACTGGCAGTTGGGATTTACATCTTTAAAGACACCCTCCCAAACACAGACATCGGCTCCAATCAGGGAAACAATTCATATTTAAATGACGCCTCCAGGCTCACTCTCCTCTCCCATTTCCGCTCCTCTCTTTCTCTCTGGGATGGCCAGGGAAGCTAGAGTTAAGGAGCTGTTTTCATAGTATCATCGAATGCCAGAACTTTGCAGCCCAGAACTTAATCCATCATGTCCACGATGGCAAAAAAAAAGATAGTCACCCCCTTTGCCTGTTTCCCAGTCACAAGGGTGGGGAAACATTCTGCCTCCAGGCAGGCGATCCAGACACACACACCATACTGTATATGAAAAAAAAAAGTTCCCTACAAGCTACATATTAACTTCACACTAATTATTGACCTTGTCCCTAAACTCTGCAAATTTGGAAACTCAATTGGATCAGCCATGTGAATATTGTGACTTCAGGAGCATTTAGTGGCTGGGTATCCTGTTATGAATCACCCACCTCCTGACATTGCACAGCCCCTCCACCATCCACATCACAACCCCAGATGTGTGATGGAGTTCCCTCCTCATGCTCGGAGAAGTGCAGCTCCACCACAGCTCAGGAAGGTCAAAACTATCCAGGGCAACGGAGCCCATAGATCGGCACCCTTTGCACCACCCGAACATTTCTTTCCCTCCAACACTTGGTGCCCACTGGCTACAGTGTGCACTGTCTATGAACTGCACTGCAGTTATTCCTCCAACAGAACCTCCCAAACCCACAGCCTCAAGGAGAATGATATCAGGGACGTTGGAAGCCCACTGCCGGCAGCTTCTGCAAGCTACACACCACCCTGACTTGGAAGTATATCACCAGTCATTCATTGCCGTTGCTAACCAATTATGGTTTCCCTCCCTGCAACACGATAATAGACAATAGACAATAGACAATAGGTGCAGGAGTAGGCCATTCAGCCCTTCGAGCCAGCACCGCCACTGAATGCGATCATGGCTGATCACTCTCAATCAGTACCCCGTTCCTGCCTTCTCCCCATACCCCCTCACTCCGCTATCCTTAAGAGCTCTATCCAGCTCTTTCTTGAAAGCATCCAACGAACTGGCCTCCACTGCCTTCTGAGGCAGAGAATTCCACACCTTCACCACTCTCTGACTGAAAAAGTTCTTCCTCATCTCCGTTCTAAATGGCCTACCCCTTATTCTTAAACTGTGGCCCCTTGTTCTGGACTCCCCCAACATTGGGAACATGTTTCCTGCCTCTAATGTGTCCAATCCCCTAATTATCTTATATGTTTCAATAAGATCCCCCCTCATCCTTCTAAATTCCAGTGTATACAAGCCTAATTGCTCCAGCCTTTCAACATACGACAGTCCCGCCATTCCGGGAATCAACCTAGTGAACCTACGCTGCACGCCCTCAATAGCAAGAATATCCTTCCTCAAATTTGGAGACCAAAACTGCACACAGTACTCCAGGTGCGGTCTCACCAGGGCCCGGTACAACTGTAGAAGGACCTCTTTGCTCCTATACTCAACTCCTCTTGTTACGAAGGACAACATTCCATTGGCTTTCTTCACTGCCTGCTGTACCTGCATGCTTCCTTTCAGTGACTGATGCACTAGGACACCCAGATCTCGTTGAACATCCCCTCTTCCTAACTTGACACCATTCAGATAATAATCTGCCTTTCTATTCTTACTTCCAAAGTGAATAACCTCACACTTATCTACATTAAACTGCATCTGCCATGTATCCGCCCACTCACACAACCTGTCCAAGTCACCCTGCAGCCTTATTGCATCTTCCTCACAATTCACACTACCCCCCAGCTTAGTATCATCTGCAAATTTGCTAATGGTACTTTTACGATGGGAGCAGCTTCACCAGAGGCACTGACCAAAGGAGAGGGGAGACATTGCGTGGAAATCAGAAGGGTGGGTTATCCACACTGAGGGTGGTAAATGTTTAGTTTAGCTTAGGGTCGTTTAGTTTAGAGATACAGCTCGGAAAAAGGTCCTTCGGTCCACCCCGGTCCGCGCCGACCAGTGATCCCCGCACACTAACACCATCCTGCACACACTAAGAATAATTTACAATTTCCCCAAGCCAATTGACCTACAAATCGGTACGTCATTGGAGTGTGTGAGGAAACTGGAGATCCCGGAGGAAACCCACGCGCGTCACGGGGAAAGCGTACAGACTCCGCACAAACAAGCACCCATAGTCAGGATCGAACCTGGGTCCCTGGCGCTGTAAGGCAGCAGCTCTACCGCTACGCCACCATGCTGCCCCTCGAATGAACAGCCAGAGCAAGTAGTGGACACAATTAAAACGCATTTGGGTATGTACTTAGAAAGGGAAAGCATAGAGCGATGTGGGCCCAGTGTGTGAAAATTGGATTATTGTAGATAGATATCACAGTTGGCATAGACAGGGCCGTTTTTACAGCATTATGGGCCCCCGGGCAAAGCAGTGTACTGGGGCCCCTACCGTTACTCTCCCCCACCCCCCTTTCCCTACCAGCCCCCCCTGTTGTGCCGGCGAAAAGCACTTACTGAAAAGCACTTCGCGATGGACTTAGGGTGCTACATTGTTGCGAAAAGAACTTACAGATCGCTGTGAGAAGCACTTAGGGACCTAAAATGTTGCGAAAAAAGCACTTATTGAACCTACATTTTTAAAGTAGTATTTATTTATTGCAAGTCACTTAACATACACAGATCAGCATGGGGCCCCTATGCTCGTGGGGCCCCGGGCAAGTGCCCATCAGGCCCATGCGTTAAGACGGCCCTGGGCATAGACAAGGTGCCTCTTTCTGTGCTGTGCATTTCCATGATTCTATGATTCTAGGGACTGCAACAGTTCTAGAATTCAGCTGAGCATCATCTTCTCAATGACAAAGAATATGGGTAGGTTGCTGGCCTTAACAATGGTAGAATCATCCCAATAAATGAACAAATAATAAAACTCTTTCCTTACAATGCTTCTTCATACCAATAGTTTGTTGCGTGTAAAAACAAAAAATTGTTGGAAGTACTCATTAGGTCAGGCAGCATCTGCGGAGAGAGAAGGTGAGGTAGTCAGGTATTGACTGTGTTTCAAGTTCACAAGTTATAGGAGTAGAATTATGCCATTTGGCCCATCAAGTCTACTCCGCCATTCAACCATAGCTGATCTGAGAGCAGCATTCTTACTGTTGAACTAGTAAAATTAGTTTGCCCAACATCAGAGATTTAGAGAGTAGAGAGAAAGAGGGCACAAGATTCTGCATGGAAACAGACCCTTCGAATACCAAGTTTGACACTTATCCTAGCCTAACCAATTCTATTCTCCCCACCTACACATAATTTAACTCAGAATTCTGCCAAATTAGGGGCAATTTGCAGAGGGCAATTAACCTACCAATCCACGCGTCTGTGGAATGTAAAAGGAAACTGGAGTACCCAAAGATAGCCATCGCGGTGACTGGGAGAATGTATAAACTCCACACTGACAGGACCTGAGGTTAGGACTGAACTGGAGCTTTGAGTGGCTCTAACAGCTGCACCACTGTGCTACAACTCATAATGACAGTGATTTGCCCCAATGCAGTAATGTGGTATGAAACAAATTGCTATTTGTTTTCGTATTTTAAGAATAGAGTCATCGAACCATACGGTCACGGCCCAACTCATCCATGCCAACTGAGATCTAGTCCCATCTAATCTAGTCCCATTTGCCCACATTTGGCGTAAATCCTTCTATTTTACTCTTTTCTTTCTGCAAGCAAATCCAACAGAGTCTTCAAACGAAATATTAATTCTGGGTTTTTTTTCTCTCTCCGCAGTTGCTGTTTTACCAGCTTAGTGTTTTCAACATTTTCTATTTTTATTTCAAATTTCCTGCACCTGCAGATTTTAAAATATCTATATAAGGGGTTGGACAGGCTAGATGCAGGAAGATTGTTCCCGATGTTGGGGAAGTCCAGAACAAGGGGTCACAGTTTAAGGATAAGGGGGAAGTCTTTTAGGACCGAGATGAGAAAGGTTTTTTTCACACAGAGAGTGGTGAATCTGTGGAATTCTCTGCCACAGAAGGTAGTTGAGGCCAGTTCATTGGCTATATTTAAGAGGGAGTTAGATGTGGCCCTTGTGGCTAAAGGGATCAGGGGGTATGGAGAGAAGGCAGGTACAGGTTACTGAGTTGGATGATCAGCCACGATCATATTGAATGGCCGAAGGGCCGAATGGCCTACTCCTGCACCTATTTTCTATGTTTCTATAATATTTTTCTGTGGCTTATGTCAAATTGTGGCTGCTGATATCTGAATGGAATGCCTTGGGATGCTTTATTGCATAAAATACACCATATGTCTTTGTTAATGGAGGACAGTTAAACAAGTTGATTTAAATTTAAACTTTCTCTTTCTCCCTCGCGGGGTTAAGAATCTCATACAAAAAAAGCAGACAACTGTCGCTCTGAATTTACGTACAATCATTTTTAGAAATCACAGACTGTAGAGCGTACATGAGTAAGTCCAGCGTTTTATCAAATGCTCTGCTCCCACACGACGTTTCAAATCTATCATGTTCCATATCTTTGTTAGACGTAAAATGCTGGCGTAACTCAGCAGGACAGGCAGCATCTCTGGATAGAAGGAATGGGTGACATTTCAGGTCGAGACCCTTCTTCAGACTCGACACATTTTGTCCGCTCCACTGCTAAATCTCCACAAGGTTTGCCTACTTTGAAGAAGCTCTCCTCCTCTCTCCGATGAGAGTTCTGCAACATCCTCTCTCGCTGCTCCTGCTGTGTGTATATTCCTTCCTATCCATATCTTTGTTGTTGCATTGTCAATGGGGACACTAGCGGAGCCTTTTAAATTAGCTCGTTGAAAGAGTGCAGACATCAAGTCAAGTCAAGTCAAGTCAATTTTATTTGTATAGCACATTTAAAAACAACCCACGTTGACCAAAGTGCTGTACATCTGATTAGGTTCCAATGGAAAAAAAAAAGAAACATACAGTAGCACGCAAACAGTTCACAGCGCCTCCTCAATGAGCCTCAAACGCTAAGGAGTAGAAATAGGTTTTGAGCCTGGACTTAAAGGAGTCGATGAAGGGGGCAGTTCTGATGGGGAGAGGGATGCTGTTCCACAGTGACCCTGCTTTGTTGAAAGCTGCATTTCCTTGCACCCTATTTTCCACCTCTACCCATTTCTGATGGCAGAAAAGCAGAAAAAAAGTACAAATGGCTCCTCTGCTCAATTTAGTGGGATAAGGACTGGCTGTCCCAGTATTGAAACATCGTCGTCTATGGCCACAGGATCTCTGAAAGCACTATTCAATTTAGATCCTTTACCACTTCTTTCCCATGTGCAAGTCATAATCATCATAATCATAATCATAATCATACTTTATTAGCCAAGAATGTTTTGCAACATACGAGGAATTTCTTTTGCCATACAGTCATACCAATAAAAGGCAAAAAACCATACAAAATACATTTTAACATAAACATCCACCACAGTGACTCCTCCACATTCCTCACTGTGATGGAAGGCGAAAAGAAAGTTCATTCTTCTTCCTTTCTTTGTTCTCCGCTTTGTCAGGGGCCTCGAGCCTTCCGTTGACGGGACGATCTTGGCTCCCATGGCCGGCGGTCGGGCTCCCCTCGTCGGTGCGATCAAATTCTCAGCCCGGCCAGCTGGTCGAATCTCTTGCGACTTTGGAGCTTCCCGACATCGGTCTCTACCCGAGACTGCGAGCTCCTCGATGTTGAAATCCGCAAGGCCGCAGTTGGAGCGTCGATCCCAGGCAAGGGATCGCAGGCTCCAATGGTAATTCCACGACCCCGCGGTGGGGCTCAAAGTCAGTCTCGAGCAAGGCACCAGCTCCATGATGTTGGGCCGCAGAGCGACCAGAGATACGATCCGGGAAACAATCGCATCTCTGGCAAGGTAAGAGATTGAAAAATCGTTTCCCCTGACCCACTCCCCCATCCCCACTAAAAATAACAAAAAAGACGAAAAGACAGACAGACTGTTGGCGAGGCTGCCATCGCTGACGGCGCCACCCAGTGGAATGCAGAAAAGCAGTGTAACTCAGGGTTGGTGATGCTTGTCACCATTTGCAAGTAAAATTGGGGCCATCGGGAAATTAGACCTTGTCATCCTGTGTACGATTCAGCTGAGCCGATCTGATGATCCTCGGTGTTGATTGTACATCCAATGACATCGCCAATCATGCAGTACATGTTTCCTTCCTTACCAGCTTAAACCAGAGTTGTCCATCTCAGTTATTGACCTCGCCACCATTGAAGGAATCAACAAGAAATACTGTCTCAAAAAGACATTATCTATATACTAAAACTCTCGTTTGTTATCTTGTTTGTGACTGAACTTCAGTCAAAACGGTACACGATAGCGCGACAATTTTCGGCCCACCTTACTCACTATTGTCACTTTAGTGATAATGCAAGTAGTTTTATTGAAATCGGTGTTATATTTTTAAAGTTATTCACATTTTTAAGTTTAAAAGGAGGGGAGGGGGAGGGGAGGAGGGAGGGAGGGGGGAGTGGGGGAGAAGGGAGGGGGAGGGGGGGGTTGAGGAGAGAGGGGAGGGGGAGGACAGGGTGTTGCACCAATGCAGGAGAGGTTTGGGCCCAACGGGTCCACTTGGTCTAGTATATCATTAAAGACCCTCAACATCCAGACCATGCTCTCATCTTGCTGCTGCAAGGGTGAGAAGGTATAGGAGTATGAGAACCATGGCCTCCAGGTTCAATAGCAGCCTCGTTTCATCCATCATCAAACTCTTGAACCACCCTGCACAACTCTAACCTCAACCCTAAGACACTATACAATGACAACCGAGCCATTCACAGTGGGCAGATGATACATGATAAAGGGAATAATGTGAATAATGTTTAGTGCAAGATAAAGCCAGTAAAGTCTGATCAAAGATAGTCCAAGAGTCTCCAATGAGGTAGATTGTAGTTCAGGACTGCTCTCTGGTTGTGGTAGGATGGTTCAGTTGCCTGATAACAGCTGGGAAGAAACTGTCCCTGAATCTGGAGGTGTGTGCAGTCACACTTCTATACCTTTTGCCCGATGGGGGAAGGGAGAAGAGAGAGTGGTCATATTATGAGTTGTCCTTGATTGAGCTGCTGGCCTAGCTGAGGCAGCGTGAGGTATAAATGGAGTCAATGGACTTTTAGCCGTAAGTTGAAGACTAAATATCATACAGAACAGCAGGTTGTGTTCAAAATAGGGATATTTATGTCCTTGAGAAGGGGCAATTGAACATCACCATCTGAAACAGAGCACGTCTGAGAGAATAACACTCCCTCCGTCAGCCCAGTCCTTGTATTCCTTGGAAAGTGACAAACACTCTCAACCTTCTGATTTAGACACAGAAATGCTACTCACTGAACTGGCAGTCGTGGTAAATGGTGGACCACCTTAGCACGGGACCTTGTAGGGTTTTGTCCCGTCAAGCCCTCTGCTGGGCATGTTGAATGAAACCCATGTCTCAGAATGGCAACAGATACTTCAAAGCAAAACCTAACTAACCTCATTGTCTCAGAGCTAATGTAGCAATGCAAAAGTACCCACTTTGATGACTATTCCATCTGGAGACCCACCAGGGAACTACTCTAATTAACATTCTAAATGGTTATGGCAACAATTTGGAATTTGTGAGTGCCGGCTTTAAATGTTAAGTCAAAACTCTTTTATCTCTGGGAGTTAACCCTTTGTAAACCGAATCAAACATTTGTAACCTTATTGAAACACCTTATCAAAAAAACAGGTACGTGCTTGTTAAAGTCACAAGAATTAAACAAAGCTTTAGCCAGAAGGAGGAAGTGGAATATTCACTGAAATCCTGCCTGGGGTTTAAGTAGTCTCGGCCGTTGGAATCCTGCAACAGTGCCCACTGCCCTCCAGTGAGGTGAGACCACCAGCGTCCGTCCCAGCAAAGTCCTGAAACTGTTGTCACCTTGGAGAAATTGCCAGAATTTGTTTGGAGTCCATTTTACAGCCAGCATTCCCCAATTGTCACACATTTGCTGACAAGTGTTCAAAAAGGAGGTAGTAGTCGTGAGCACGGTGCCAGGAAACTGGGAGCAGTGATAATGAGGGGAAAAATTAACAGTCATTTCAACAAGTGATAATTAATTAACAAACAAACAAAAAAAAATCCCTTCATGTAATCTTTAAACGAAAATTGTGTTTAAATAATTGGGACTGTGTTTTCATGGGAAAGCATTTGATATGGATTTTCAAAACGTAATAATCCGTAGAGCAAAACTGAAGGATGGAGGGACTGTGGCAGCTCCGATAGGCAATTTGCTTCAGATACAGAACAGTGGAGTCTCAAGCTGGAAGGAAGATTTCTCATTCTGGAGCGGCAGAGCTGCCGATTTACAGCTCCTAACTAAGGAGTTTGCACGTTCTCGCTGAATGGTGTCAAGTTAGGAAGAGGGGGAGTTCAACGAGATCTGGGTGTCCTAGTGCATCAGTCAATGAAAGGAAGCATGCAGGTACAGCAGGCAGTGAAGAAAGCCAATGGAATGTTGGCCTTCATAACAAGAGGAGTTGAGTATAGGAGCAAAGAGGTCCTTCTACAGTTGTACCGGGCCCTGGTGAGACCGCACCTGGAGTACTGTGTGCAGTTTTGGTCTCCAAATTTGAGGAAGGATATTCTTGCTATGGAGGGCGTAGGTTCACTAGGTTAATTCCCGGAATGGCGGGACTGTCGTATGTTGAAAGGCTGGAGCGATTGGGCTTGTATACACTGGAATTTAGAAGGATGAGGGGGGATCTTATTGAAACATATAAGATAATTAGGGGATTGTACACATTAGAGGCAGGAAACATGTTCCCAATGTTGGGGGAGTCCAGAACAAGGGGCCACAGTTTAAGAATAAGGGGTAGGCCATTTAGAACGGAGATGAGGAAGAACTTTTTCAGTCAGAGAGTGGTGAAGGTGTGGAATTCTCTGCCTCAGAAGGCAGTGGAGGCCAGTTCGTTGGATGCTTTCTAGAGAGAGCTGGATAGAGCTCTTAAGGATAGCGGAGTGAGGGGGTATGGGGAGAAGGCAGGAACTGGGTACTGATTGAGAGTGATCAGCCATGATCGCATTGAATGGCGGTGCTGGCTCGAAGGGCTGAATGGCCCACTCCTGCACCTATTGTCTATTGTCTATTGACCGCGTGGGTTTTCTCGAGGTGCTCAGTTTCCTCCCACACTCCAAAGACACGCAGGTTTATAGGTCAATTGGCTTCTGTAAATTGTCACTAATCTGTAGGGCAGAACTAGTGTACGGGTGATCGATGGTTGACGTGGACTCGGTGGACCAAAGGGCCTGTTTCCACGCTGTATCTCTAAACCAAACTAAAGACTTGGACTGAGGTCATTTTCAAAAGTGACATAAGAGTTGCAGGGTGATGGGAAGTAGTCAGGGAGCTTGCACGGGAGGCAAGCACCTGAATGGAGTGGATGGAAACCTGGCAAACGGGATTTAATAAGGAGTGCAAGGTGATCTTTTCTGGCAGGAAGTATGAGGAGAGATAATATATCGCGAAGGGTACAATTCTGAACATGTGTAGGGAGCTGAGTGTGGCTGTGTGTTTGAGGACAGAGATTCAAAAGATGCAGAACCGACCGAGGAGGTTGTGTCCCGCTGTCTGTGCGGTTACCCGATACCCCTCTGTTACACGTCCGCGATGTTTCCATCTAAATGCTGCTGTGTGCTCTTCTTTACAAATTCCCTCTGAACATGGCCCAGTGTGTCCCTGTGCGCATACCCCAGGGTGCCTTCTCTATACACCGCAGGGAGTCCTACCATCCACGTCAAAGCTATTTTTGTTGTACTTGTCGCAGGGTATCAAGTGAATCCCACTGTAAATATCTCATCATTGGCCCACTGATACATCCTACCCAGTGTGTGGATGTAGCCAGCTTTTGGGGTTTTTTCCCCCCCTTTTCTTTGAATTCAATCTATATCCTCCCAGGTGGGTTAAATGCAAAGAATCGGAGCTGCAATAACCAAGTCTGTTTTAACAGTTCATAAAACCGAGCATCGCAACTAATATTACAGAGGGAAATGCAAAAATATAACGCAAAATATGCTCAAAACACTTCTGTGATTTAAATTATTAACATCAAATACTGCACACTGATTGATATAGCATCTGTAGTCTGTTTGCACCATGACCTGGTACAGAAATCCCAACACAGAGGAAGGCAAGAGGCTGCAGGGAGTGAGGAATTCAGCACAGACCTCACAGGCTCAGCCCTCTCCACCATCGAGAGCGACTACATGAGGTTTTGCCACAAGGTGACTTCCATCATCAAGGATTCCCACCATCCTGACCAAGCCCTCTTCTTGCTGCTACCACCGAGCAGTAGTCTCCCCCACCCCCTCCTCCCTCGCCTCCATCCAGGGACCCCAGCAGTCCTTCCAACTTGCCCCTCATCCTCTCCTCAAGCCCCACCTATCACCAACCAGCCTCTATCCCATCACTATACGTACTGCGATACAAGAGTCAAGAGTGTTTTATTATCATACTAGCCCAAGTGGACCCGTTGGGCCAAAACCTCTCCTGTATTGGTGCAGCACCTGCTCCCCCCCCCCTCACCCCTCCCTCCCTCCCTTCCCCCTCCCCCTCCCTGCCCTCCCACTCCCCTCCCCCCTCCCTCCCCTTTCCCGTCCCCCCCAATCCATCCCCTTAACCCCCCTTATCCCCCTTCTCCCCCTCCTCTCCCTCCTTCTCTCCCCTCCCTCCTGCCCTCCCCCCTCCCTCCCTAGGAGATAGATTTAAAATTTTAAATGTGAATAACATTAAAAAATATAACACCGATTTCAATGAAACTTCTTCCATTAGCACCAAAGGGACGATGGTGAGTAAGGTGGGCCTAAAATTGTAGCGCTATCTTGTACCGTTTTGGCTGCAGTTCAAACAAACAAACAAACAAACAAGAGTTTTAGTATATAGATGTCCCAGATAGAACAATGAAATTCTTACCTTACCGTTTTTACACTGTCAACCGTTCCTGTTCCTTCTCGGTCCTAGAACAACATCTCAATCTGGATGTTGACTGACATCTCTGGCCTTATCATATCATATCATATCATATATATACAGCCGGAAACAGGCCTTTTCGGCCCTCCAAGTCCGTGCCGCCCAGTGATCCCCGTACATTAACACTATCCTACACCCACTAGGGACAATTTTTACATTTACCCAGCCAATTAACCTACATACCTGTACGTCTTTGGAGTGTGGGAGGAAACCGAAGATCTCGGAGAAAACCCACGCAGGTCACGGGGAGAACGTACAAACTCCTTGCAGTGCAGCACCCGTAGTCAGGATCGAACCTGAGTCTCCGGCGCTGCATTCGCTGTAAAGCAGCAACTCTACCGCTGCGCCACCGTGCCGCCTTCATGGATACTGCTTGACTCTCTTTCTCCCAGTGACCCGTTTAATTCCAAATTATTTTCATTATGACTTTTCTTAGTCAGAGAACTATCCTCAAATTGCACAGCCGATTTGACAGGCCAGGTTGTGGCCAGAATAACTTGTATTCCTTCTTCTTTCATGGGCAAATCCTTAACCAAGTGCTGCACTAAAGTAACTTACAATATTCGCCTATCAGGCCACACATTGCAAACGTAGACTGCAGTGGATTGCATTGTACACCTCCCAGTGTGTCTATCTACCTGTCTGAGTGTCTCTGTACCTGCCCCAGTGTCTCTGTACTCGACCCAGTGTCTCCCTGTACCTGCCCCAGTGTCTCCCTGTACCTGCCCCAGTGTCTCTGTACTCGACCCAGTGTCTCCCTGTACCTGCCCCAGTGTGCCTATCTACCTGTCCCAGTGTCTCTGTACCTGCCCCAGTGTCTCCCTGTACCTGCCCCAGTGTCTCTGTACTCGACCCAGTGTCTCCCTGTACCTGCCCCAATGTCTCTGTATCTGCCCTAGTATATTTCTGTACACGCCCCAGATTCTCTCTGTACATACCCAGTGTTGCTGTGCACCTTCCACTATGTCTCTCTGCATTCCCCTCAGTGTGTATGTTTCACATTTGGTCCTGCTCTACATGTCCTGGTGTGTCTCCATAGACTGGTCTCAGAGTGTGCTTTTGCCTCTGCACCGCTCTAAATACCGGTCTGTTCATTTCTCTTGTAATGGTGCGAAGACAGTCGAAGACTGGCTGTCAGCTTGTGAAAGCCAAGCACTGGCGATGTGGGATCACGAGCAAACCATCTGCAGGAAAATACTGATAATCCACGGCCTGACAATTGTGAATTCCTGAAGATTTGGCATCTGGTTCTCCAAGTGATGTTTGTACTTTCCACTTATCTCCTCCCCCCCCCCCCCCCCCCCCCGGGCCCCCCTTCCCTTCCAACTCACTGTTCTCCAGTTCCCCGATCTCTCCATCATCTCACCTCATCCTGGCTCCCCCCTCCCCAACCACTCACTGAGGTCTGGATCCCACCCTCTCCATCCACTGATTGGAGCGCTAGCTCCCCCCTCCCCATCCATTCACTGGGGCCACGGGTCCCCTTTCTTGATCCACCCACTAGAGCCCCGGTTCCCCCCTCCCGAGCCGCACACCAATGTCCAGATCCCACCCTCTCCATCCCTTCATGGAGAGTTAGTTCACCACCACCCCTCCCCATCCACTCACTAGTGCATGGATCCCATTCTCCCCACCCAGCGCTAATCTCATCTCGTCCTCTCGCCCGCCATCCCTTCAAATTTAACAGCTTCCCCACAATGTTAGTTTGTTATATCTTTTAAAAGAAGTGAACTAAGAGCATAGGAAAGAACTACAGATGCTGGTTTAGATCAAAGATGGACACAAAATCCTGGAGTAACTCAGCAGGACAGGCAGCATCTCTGGAGAGAGGGAATGGGGGACGTTTCGGGTCATTCAGAATGAAGAAGGGTCTCGACTCGAAACGTCACCCATTCCTTCTCTCCAGATGCTGCCTTCCCGCTGAGTTACTCCAGCATTTTGTGTCTGTCTTTGAATTGAGTGCATTGGTGTCCTAATAAAATCGCAGACAATATATGGCCTAGTCCTGAAGGTGCCCTGGTCAATCACCACCAAAGTCCTGAACGTGTTGTCCCAAAGGGGTTTCACTGCACAGTACACCCCAGTGTTAAGGCAGCTCGGGTAATGGAGATTTGCCCTAACAAAGTCCACAAATCACTCGAAAATATTTGAGATACTGAATAAATGTCTGCTCCTCCTGAATTTATGAGAAATAAAGAAACACAAAATGTATACAAAGAACTGAACTTGTTCACCAAGGATTGCAGTCTACAGGTTCACAGCGGGAGGCTATTTACTGTGGCTGTGGAAACTAACTAGGCAATCTCTTCTATTGACACTTGTACAATGATACTTTATCAAACAATGTCCTTTCCATTTCCAGTTATTAAAACAACAACCCTTTCGCTTCTGCCTACAATACAATCGGAATTCCCTTGCCTGTAGATCACAGACTGCCTCTAAACTGAACTAAACTAAATAGTCGGGGGCACTAGTGTTGAGAGGAAAACTTCCCGCGGGAACCCAGCTTCACTTATAATTTTGGATTCAATGGGAAAATGGCCTTGATATGGATGGTTTACTTGGAATGCAGCATCTCCAGAACATGGGGGTTGCACTGTACTTAGTTACTGGAGTAAAAAGTTGCAGATCCTAAAAATGAAATTAAAGCAGAAAAAGCTGGAAACGTCGGGCAGGTCAGGCAGCATCTGTGGAGTGAGAACGAATGAACATTTCTGGTGATCGGCCACCTGTTCCCTTTCTCCACAGCTGTGGTTGTACCTTTCCACTTCTCCTTCAAGTTTACTTTAGACTTTAGACTTTAGAGATACAGCCCCTTTGGGCTACCGAGTCCGTGACGACCAGACGTCACCTGTTCACGCTAGTTCCATCCTACAATCTTGGGGCAATTAACCTACAAATTTGCATGTCTTTGGGATGTGAGAGGAAACCAGAGAACCCAGAGAAAACCCACGTGGTCACAGGGGGAATGTACAAGCTCCGTACAGACAGCAGCCAAAGTCAGGATTGACCCAACATGTCTCTCTGTACCTGCCCCAGTAGTGTAGCTGCCCCACTCTCCATATCTGTCCCAGTGTGCCTCTATATCTGCCCCAGCCTCTCTCTGTACTTACCCCAGTGTATCTGTACCTGCCCCAGTATCACTGTACCTGCCCCAGTGTCTCCCTGCATCTGCCTTAGTGTCTCTGTATCTGCTCAACTCTGTATCTGCCCCACTCTCTGTATCAGCCCGTGTCTCTGTACCTGCCCCAGTGTGTCTCTGTACCTGCCGCAGTGTGTGAGTATACCTGGCCCAGTGTCTCTCAGTGTATACCTGTGTGTGTGTGTGTGTGCGCCCCAGTGTCCATGTGTGTGTGTCCCGGTGTCTCTCAGTGTATACCTGTGTGTGTGTGTGTGTGCGCCCCAGTGTCCATGTGTGTGTGTCCCGGTGTCTCTCAGTGTATACCTGTGTGTGTGTGTGCGCCCCAGTGTCCGTGTGTGTGTGTGTCCCGGTGTCTCTCTGTACTTGCTCAAGTGTGCCCCTGTGCACACTCCCAGTATTTTCCCTCTCTATGTACCCTTGGGCGTCAGTCTACAAATGCCCCAGTCAGTCTCCTCTCCGAGTACGTTCTGACTCCCTGACAAGGACCAGCCCTGCCATTCTGAGCTGGTTTGTGAGAAAGTACTTACATTTTGAGATTGCTGCTCAGCTGCATCACCTGGTGTTACCATCAGGTGGCTGGTGAGACCATGGAGGCAGCAGGATGTGCCTGGGACGTGATGGAACCGGGCCACTTGCAAATTGCTTTCCTCCGCAACATGTCCCAGGGAGAGGGGAACCTCCTGCAACCATGTGTGGTGGGAGACTTGGGTTCCTGCAAAAGAACGATCCCAGGAATGAGTAGGTTAACATATGATGAGCGTTTGACGACACTGGGCCTATATTCGCTGGAGTTTAGAAGAATATGGGGGGGAGGGGGGGGGGAACCTCATTGAAATGTGCAGCATCGTGAAAGGCTTGGATAGAGTGGAAGTGGAAAGGATGTTTCCACTAGTGGGAGAGTCCAGGACTAGAGGTCATAGCCTCAGATTTAGAGGACATTCTTTTAGGAAGATGAGAAGGAATTTCTTAGTCAGAGGGTGGTGAATCTGTGGATTTTTTTGCCACAGAAGACTGTGGAGGCAAATTCAGTGGATATTTTTAAGGCAGAGATAGATTCTTGATTAGTACGGGTGTCAGAGGTGATGGGAAGGCAGGAGAATGGGGTTAGGAGGGAGAGATAGATCAGCCAAGATTGAATGACGAAACAGAGTTGATGGGCTGAATGGCCTAATTCTACTCCTGTCACTTATAATCTAATGATTTTATGAAAAGCCTGCACACAAAATGGCCCCGATTCCCATCCCTCCCTCATGTTCCAGATGTGGACACTGCAAGAAGTAGGTAACCCTGGATAAAACCATCATATTAAAGCAGGGTGGTTTTAAAAGGCCGGCCATGGTGGCACAGCGGTAGAGTTGCTGCCTTACAGGACTTGCTGCGTCGGAGACCCGGGATCGATCCCGACTACGGGTGCTGTCTGTAGGGAGTTTGTACGTTCTCCCCGTGACTGCGCGGGTTTTCTCCAAAATCTTCAGTTTCCTCCCACACTCCAAAGACGTACAGGTTTGTAGGTTAATTGGCTTGGTGCATGTGTAAATTGCAAATCGTCCCTGGTGTGTATAGGATAGTGTTAATTTGCAGGGATCGCTGGTCAGTGCAGACCTTTTTCCGCGCTGTATCTCTAAACTAAACTAAAAAAAAAAGGAGGAATGGAAGCATCATGCTATCAGCCTTCAAATTATTATTTAATAGCAACCCACCTCTGCAGGGACATTACAATCTAATTGATCTGATTGACAGGCAGCTACTGGCGGCAGAAGGTCATGGGTTCAGCATGAAGGCAGCTCCCCTTCCCAGTCAGCCCTGCACCTGAAACCAGCGCTAAATAAACATTAAATTAATTTGCTTATACACACTGTCTGCAGAGGCTTAGTAATTGATTGTCGACTATTAGTCTGCGTTGCTGGGAGGTGAGGAAGATGGTTTGTGCAAAACAATTATTGGGTATTCTTTGCAAAAGCTCACTGCACACCTGAGGTAGGGTTAGCAGTAGGAGTCAAAGCGTGTCACATTACTCACGCCCGTCTGGTGTCTGTATTGACTAACTGTCCCATCTATCCCCCAACCATCAAATGTTCATACTATAATAGGAGGCCATTTGGCCCGTTGTGTCTATGCCGGCTCTCTAAGCAATCCCATCAGTGCCATTTCACTTGTGTATTGATCCATTTCACTGATTGTATGCCTCGTTGTCAGCTAACAATGAACCATTCCACATTTCCTTGATC
Organism: Rhinoraja longicauda; assembly: GCF_053455715.1. Lineage (NCBI taxonomy): Eukaryota > Metazoa > Chordata > Chondrichthyes > Rajiformes > Arhynchobatidae > Rhinoraja > Rhinoraja longicauda. The sequence goes on from NC_135973.1 coordinate 16,065,049, forward strand.
ATCATCTGCTTTGTTCTGTCGTTTTCATACCTAACCCTTCCGTACATCTAGGCTCCCTCTCCCCTGACTCTCAGTCTGAAGAAGGGTCCCGACCCAAAGCATCACCCGTTCCTTCTCTCCAGAGATGCTGCCTGTCCCGCTGAGTTACTCCAGCATTTTGTACCTACCTTCACCCATGTATTTCCCTGTAATTATTATTTCCCGCATGCCCACCAGCTCTGCCCCTATTCTCCTGCGGCCACCTACACCAGGGGCAACTTACAGTGGTCAGTGTTTCCACCCGCACTTCCTGCTGGAGCACCCAGGAGGAAACTCACGGGGCCACGTGGAGAACGTGCAAGCTCCACGCCGACAGAACCCAAGGTCAGGAATTAAACACAAGACCATGGAGCTGTGAGGCAGTGACTTGACCTGATACACCATGTTAGCCCTTGCACTTTGTTGCAGCAACATCCAGTCCTATCTTCAGTCAGTTACTCCCATTCTGGTGTTTGGAGCGATTTTGTACTTTCAACCTGCCCTCTACAAACTCACATTCTGAATAGAACACCATTCAGCCCATCAAGTCTATGCCCACACTCAAAGCCCACACATCTCACCCCTCCAAAATATTACCATGTAATCTATTCCTTCACGCATGCCCAACAACACTACCCGATTAGCCTGCCAACCCACATGACTCTCGGATGTGAGATGTTTAGTATGGTTTAGTTTATTTTTGAAATACAGCGTGGAAACATGCCCTTCGGCCCACCGAGTCCACGCCGACCAGCGATCCCGGCACATTAACACTATCCTACACACACTAGGGACAAGTTTGCACATACACCAAGACAATTAACCTACATACCTGTACGTCTTTAGAGTGTGGGAAACCGAAGATCTCGGAGAAAACCCACGCAGGGAGAACGTACAAACTCCGTAAAGGCGGCACCCGTAGTCGGGATCGAACTCGGGTCTCCGGCGCTGCAAGGGCTGTAAGGCAGCAACTCTACCGCTGCGCCCAACCAACTGATGAAACCGGAGACACCCGGTGGAAATCCACACGGTCTCCGGGAGAACATGTAAACCTCACAAAAGGAGCACTGGAGGTCAAGGAGCTGTGAAGGAGCTGCACCACCTACTGGGCAACTGCACCACCAGCTGTTTAGCATGTGGCCAACGTCTTAAGCCTCATACGTACATGTACACAATTGTACGCAGCAAGTTCCCACCAAACAAACGTGTGGATCAATTTTTTTAGTATGAGGGTTACATATTGGTTGGGAAATTGAGAGCAGGTTTTCTGATCTTTCAAACACCATCCCAATCTCTGAAAGACACTTGGGATTCCATCTGTGGGTATTACAGGGTCTCCAACAGTGAAATGCGCCATCAGTACTGCACTGGGTCCATCAGACTGCACTTTGTATGCAGGGCCTCTGTGGATTTTGAACCACAGCCTCCTGACCCAGTCTAAACTGCAACCTCCTTCATCCAAGTTTTACTTTCATCAAGAGGCCACATCCCAGGACGTTAAAGATCCCACGTCATCGCTTTGACAGAGAGTAGGGGGCAACCGCTGGCAGTTCTGCCCATCTGTCCAGTATTTATCACTCATACAACTCCAGGACACAACAAAAGGTCGTTATCCCTTCTCTGATTTTGCATCTTGCTCTGCACAGACTTGCTGTGGGTCCCACTCATCAACACAATGCATCATTGGTTAGGGTGTGATAAAGGCTTAGAGACACAGCACGGAAAGAGGCCCTTCGGCCCACCGAGTCCGCACCAGGCAGCAATCATCCCACATTAACACTATCCTACACACACAAGAGACATTTTGTTTACATTTATACCAAGCAAATTAATCTACAAACCTGTGCGTCTTTCGAGTGTGGGAGGAAACTGGAGTTCTCGGAGAAAACCCACGCTGGTCTCGAGGAGAACGTACAAACTCCGTACAGAAAAGCACACATAGCGTGGCATCACGCAAATGCAGTTCCTTTCTTAACGGTTTAGATGTCACATGAAAGTGTGATGTGCACAAAATCATGAGAGGAATAGATTGGGTAGACGCGCAGAGTCTCTTACCCAGTGTAGGGGAATCAAGAACCAGAGGACATAGGTTTAAGGTGAGGGGGGAAAGATTTAATAGAAACCAGAGGGGCAACATTTTCACACTGAGGGTGGTGGGTGTATGGAACGAGCTGCCAGAGGAGATAGATAAGGCAGGTCATATCGCAATATTTAAGAAATATTTAGACGGGTACATGGGTAGATCAGGTTTCGAGGGATATGAGCAAAACACAGGCAGCTGGGACTAGTGTAGATGGGACATATTGGCCGGTGTGAGCAAGTTGGACCGAAGGGCCTGTTTCACCCTGTAAGACTCTATGACTCAATAAAATGTGTGAGACTAGTGCACCATTCGCTGCCACCGCTAACAGTCCTATTATATTATATCATATTATAATATAATTACAATCAAATTCCTCTCCAACTCTCTCAGTGACTGTAACAGTATTGGTATCAATGCTGTTGGATGCAAACCGCCCAATTTTTTATCACACCCAGCTGTGCACAAAGCACTTGGTTAAAATGAAAGCACAGTGGAGGAAGAAAGAGGGTGAAGGAAAACAAAAGCTAATTAGTTTAACAGAATCTATGGAAAACACTGAGCTACAGCTGGGACTGACTGAACCACGAGCCCAGAGAGGGACACCGTGTTGGGCAGGAGCAGATACGACGGGACCAGGAATATGAAAATCAGAGGTAATTACAACAGATTGGGTGTTGTTCCCCTCCAAGATACAATCACAGCTTCACCACCATTGTTAACGCCAGGTTGTTTCATTCCTTGAAATGTAAACTAGTCGTCATCACCCAGGCTACATGCTGACTATTTCTAATTGCCCGGCCCATTTCTCTCTCTCTCTCTCTCCCTCTCTCCCTCTCCCCCTCTCTCTCACACACTCCCTGTCTCTGGAACTACAGCCTGGGATCTCCCCAGAGGCTGCACACCTTTCATTATCACTCTTTATTATCGGAGTGCTGCAATGGGTTCTCTGCTGAAGCAGCAGCAGCCCCTGATGAAAATACACTGGCTGCGGCTTTAATTACCAAACATCGCGCCGATTGCCAGGCTCTGCGCCGCTAATTAGTGTTGATGGGGTGAGGGTCCCCCACCAACGCCTCCACCCACCCCTCCTTCCCTTCCCTTCCCCCTCCCAGAAAACAGTCAGAGTACCCGGGAGCCCACAGAGCAAGGGGGGTGGGCGTGTAGGGTGGCGGTGAGTGAGAGGGGAACGTGGAACAATACAATACAGGAAGAGGCCCTTCGGCCCACCATGCCCGTGTTGAACATGATGCCAAAATTAAACTCATCTCCTCTGCCTCAATTTAATCCATTTTCCTCCATTCCCTGCATATCCATGTGCTTATCTAAAAGCTTCTTAAAAGCTTATCATATCTGCCTCCACCACCAACCCTGGAAGGGCATTCCAGATACCCAACACCTTCTGTATAAAGAAAACCTGCCTCTCCCACATCTCCTTTACACTTTTCCCCCTCTCACCTTAAAACTATTCTCTTTAATCCATCCCGGGGAAAATGGTTCCGACTACATGTCCCATAGCAAGAGGATTTGAGTTTAGGAGCAGGGAGGTTCTACTGCAGTTGTACAGGGCATTGGTGAGACCGCACCTGGAGTATTGTGTGCAGTTTTGGTCTCCTAACCTGAGGAAAGACGTTCTTGCCTTAGAGGGAGTACCGAGAAGGTTCACCAGGTTGATCCCTGGGATGGCGGGACTTTCATATGAAGAAAGACTGGATAGACTGGGCTTGTACTCGCTGGAATTTAGAAGACTGAGGGGGGATCTTATAGAAACATATAAAATTCTTAAGGGGTTGGAGAGGCAAGATGCGGGAAGATTGTTCCCGATGTTGGGGGAGTCCAGAACCAGGGGTCACAGCTTAAGGATAAGGGGGAAGTCTTTTAGGACCGAGATGAGGAAACATTTCTTCACACAGAGAGTGGTGAGTCTGTGGAATTCTCTGCCACAGAAGGTAGTTGAGGCCAGTTCATTGGCTATATTTAAGAGGGAGTTAGATGTGGCCCTTGTGGCTAAAGGGATCAGGGGGTATGGAGAGAAGGCAGGTACAGGTTACTGAGCTGGATGATCAGCCATGATCATATTGAATGGCGGTGCGTACAGGCTCGAAGGGCCGAATGGCCTACTCCTGCACCTATTTTCTATGTTTCTATGTTTCTATGCATCTCATAATTATGTTATCTTCTATCAGGTCTCTCCTCAACCTCTGACACTCCAGAGAAAAGCTTGTCCAACCTTCCCTTATAGCTAGGGAAATGGACAGGGGGGAAATTGGGGTGAGGAGGAGAGGAGGGGGGGGGGGGAGTGGATATGGATGGGGGATTTGGGGATGGAGGGGAGGAATGAGGCATTGAGTGAGTGAGTGAGAGAGAATTAATCATTAGTTGAGGGGAGGGGTGTGTATGCGTGGGGAGGAAGTGAGGTCGGCAGAGGGAATGAAGACTATGGGAGGGTGCAACGTGGACAAAGAGAAAGGGGTGTGAAGAGGATATTGAGGGGGGTCTCTCCTTTCATCTTCCTCTGCCTACATTCTCACCTTGGCACCATCCCCTCCCCTCCTTCCCTCCACTCCACCTTTCCATTCCTCCTCTCCATATTCCTCTATTCCCACCCTCTGTTCATCCTTCTGCCCCTTCCCCTCCCATTTTCCCCTCCATCCCTTCTTCCCTTACTCCCTACTCCTTCCTCCTCTCTCCTGCCTGCCCTCTCTCCCATTCACCTTTTTATTTCAATTCCTTCCTTTCCATTTACCCCCTCTCGTTTTACTCATTGCAATGCCTCCCTTCTTTATTATCTCTCCCACTCCTCTCCTTTCCAATTCCCTTTCCTCCACCATTTCCCTCCACACTCTGTTTTCTCCTCTCCCTTGGCTTTCCCTCCCTCTGTGCCACCTCTCTCTTCACCCTCTTCCATTAAATTCACCTTCCTCTGCCCATCTCCTCCTTCACCTCCACTGCTCTCTCCCTCCCTCCCTCCCTAACAAATTCCCCCCAGAACTATTGAACCCACTCCATCTCTCCCACCGCTCCTTCCTCCTTCCTTTACCGCCTCACCTCCCCACGTACATCCTACCTGTCTTCCTTCCACTCTCACACCTCTCTCCCTTTCACCCTTCCCGCCTCTCTCCCCTTCCTCCTTACTCCGTCAGCTCCCTCCCCACTCACCCCCTTCTCCATTCAAAGTTTCCTCCCTTGACTCCCTCCCCTGCTTTTCCTATCTCCACCCGCTTCCTCTCCTCTTCCAACCCGCTCCACCCATCTTTCTCTCACCTCCTCTCTTCCTTCTCTCATCTTTGCTTTCACCCACTTTGTCCTCCACTCTCCTACTCTTCATGTGCCCCCTCCTACTATCTTGTTTCCTCTCCCATTCTCTCTTCCCCATCACCTCCCTCACTCTTCCCTCCCTTCCATCTTTCTTTATCTCATTCACTTCTTTGCTCTTCCTTGTTGCTGTACTTTCCTCACCTCCCCTCCACTGTTCCTCCACCCTTCCCTCCTCCCCTCCCCCTCTCCCCACTCCTCCCTCCTCCTCTCACAATCCCCTCCCCTCCTCTCATCCCTCCCACCTCTCCCCCTTCCTGTCCTTCCTCTATCACTCCCTTACTCCTCTTCCTCCTTCCCCCACCCAGCTCCTTCCTCCCCCACCCCAATCCTTGCTCCCCCTTGCTCCTCCCCTGCCTTCGTGCTGCCCCCCCCTGGGACTCTCACACAGGGAGTGGCACAGCTCTGACCGCCGGCTCTCTGAGCCTCAGCTGTCAGTGTGGGGATGAATCATGCACTGGAGGAAAGGTGTTGACAGCAGCAGCTGGACTTCCGAGAGCGATGACAGGGGACACAAACTCAGCCCGAACACCAACACTCCCGGTCACCTGGGGGAGAGGTTGGAGGAGGGAGGGGTGGGTGAGTGAGTGAGTGAGTGAGTGAGTGAGTGAGGGGCAGAATGAGAGAGAGAGAGAGTGGGCGGTGTGAAAGGGTGTGGAGAGGCAGGGTGCAGTGGGGAAAGCGAGAGGGGTTAGAATGGGAGGGAGTGGTTGGTGAGAGGGGTGGGTGAGTGAGCGGTAGGAGCCAAGAGAGAAGGGCGAGTAGGGTGACGTGGAATGAGAGCAGAGTCAGGGAGTGGGTGTGGAGTGAGAGGCAGGGGTAAGTGGGTGTGAGATGGGGGGAGTGCGGCGAGGGCTGTGAGGGAGGGGTGGGGAGAGGGAGGGGTGGGGAGAGGGAGGGGTGGGGAGAGGGAGGGGTGGGGAGAGGGAGGGGTGGGGAGAGGGAGGGGTGGGGAGAGGGAGGGGTGGGGAGAGGGAGGGTGGGGAGAGGGAGGGGTGGGGAGAGGGAGGGGTGGGGAGAGGGAGGGGTGGGGAGAGGGAGGGGTGGGGAGAGGGAGAGGGGGTGGGGAGAGGGAGAGGGGGTGGGGGAGTGAGAGGGAAGGAGGTATGGGGTGAGAGTGGGGTGGGGAGAATGGGGTGGGGGAGTGAGAGGGGGTGGGGAGAGTGAGAGGGGGTGGGGGATTGAGAGGGGGGGGGTGAGAGTGGGTGGGGAGAGTGAGAGGGGGTGGGGGTGTGAGAGGGAGGTATGGGGTGAGAGGGGGTGGGGAGAGTGGGGTGGGGGAGTGAGAGGGAAGGTGGTATGGGGTGAGAGTGGGGTGGGGGTGAGAAGGGGTGGGGGAGTGAGAGGGGGTGGGGGTGGGGGAGTGAGAGGGTGTGGGGGAGTGTGAGGGGGTGGGGAGAGTGAGAGGTTGTGGGGGAGTGAGAGGGTGTGGGGGAGTGAGAGGGGGTGGGGAGAGTGAGAGGTTGTGGGGGAGTGAGAGGGGGTGGGGAGAGTGAGAGGGGGTGGGGGAGTGAGAGGGAGAGAGGCGGTGGGGGAGTGAGAGGGGGTGGGGGAGTGAGAGGGGGTGGGGGGTGTGAGAGTGGGGTGGGGAGAGTGAGAGGGGGTGTGGGGTGTGAGGGGATGGGAAGAGTGAGAGGGGGTGGGGAGAGTGAGAGGGGGTGGGGGAGTGAGAGGGGGTGGGGAGAGTGAGAGGGGGTGGGGGAGTGAGAGGGGGTGGGGGTGTGAGAGGGAGAGAGGGGGAGAGAGGGGTGGGGGGTGTGAGGGGGTGGGAAGAGTGAGAGGGGGTGGGGAGAGTGAGAGGGGGTGGGGGAGTGAGAGGGGGTGGGGGGTGTGAGGGGGTGGGGGGAGTGAGAGGGGGTGGGGGAGTGAGAGGGAGAGAGGTGGTGGGGAGAGTGAGAGGGAGTGGGGGAGTGAGAGGGGGTGGGGGAGTGAGAGGGGGTGGGGGGAGTGAGAGGGGGTGGGGGAGTGAGAGGGAAGATATGGGGTGAGAGGGGGTGGGGAGTGTGAGAGGGAGTGGGGGAGTGAGAGGGAGGGATGGGTGATGGAGAAGATGGGAGGGGAGAAGAAGCTGGAGAGATGAAGAGAGGAATAGGAGGATAAGAGGGATGGGGGGAGGGAGGGTTAGGCTAAGGGAAAGGAGAGGGAGGGGTAGAAATGGAGAGTGGGCGCTGGGCGAGGGAGAGGAAGGGATGGAGGAGGGAGAGGAAGTGGAGAGGGGAGGGAAGAGGAAAGGAGAGTGGTAGGGAGAGAGAGAAGGGTAGGGGAGAGGGAAATAGGGAAAGAGCGAGAGGTATGTGGAGAATGAGAGAGGGAGGGAGGGAGGGAGGGAGGACGAGGAGCGTCCTCTGCCGTCAGCTTCCAGCAGCGCCGAGCTCCATCAAGGGGCCGCTAATCTCCTCCGTTGGTTAATAAAATTGCTGTGTGTTTGTGAAATTCACGCATTTTTTATTTTTTTTTCGGAAATCGTCCTTAATGTTCTCGCGGGCAAAACTTGAATTCAACCTGTGTGTGTGTGCGAAGATTAATTGGGAACCAATGCAACTTTGGGGAGATTTTTTTTTTTGTAGACAGTGTTTTGAAGAGAGCCTTCTCCGCCTGCACCACTCACTCACTGCGAGGAAAGTTCTCACTTTGCACACAGAGGGAGGCTGTGAGGCTGTGGGCTGTGGGGCTGGGGGCTGGGGGCTGTGGGGCTGGGGGCTGTGGGGCTGGGGGCTGTGGGGCTGGGGGCTGTGGGGCTGGGGGCTGGGGGCTGTGGGGCTGGGGGCTGGGGGCTGTGGGGCTGGGGGCTGTGGGGCTGTGGGGCTGGGGGCTGTGGGGCTGGGGGCTGTGGGGCTGTGGGGCTGTGGGGCTGGGGGCTGTGGGGCTGGGGGCTGTGGGGCTGGGGGCTGTGGGGCTGGGGGCTGGGGGCTGTGGGGCTGGGGGCTGTGGGGCTGGGGGCTGGGGGGCTGTGGGGCTGTGGGCTGTGGGGCTGGGGGGCTGTGGGGCTGGGGGGCTGTGGGGCTGTGGGCTGTGGGGCTGTGGGGCTGTGGGCTGTGGGGCTGGGGGGCTGTGGGGCTGGGCCAGGCTGTGTGTGTGTGTGTTGACTGGGACCCCAACGCCAGGTGTGGCTCTTTGTGGTCCCAGCGGCGGCAGATGGTGCGCGGTCCACACTCACCCAGGACTAACCAACTCGCCCAGAAACAATTAGTCTCCATCGGTGGCAAGCCCAGAGGCACAGCGACACCATGAGACGACACTTTAAGTTTCTTTGTCCCCCCCCCCCCCCCCCCACATCACCCCTGCCTCGGCTGCTCAAGTCTCCCCTTCAAGCTAGTTTTTTTTTTTTGCCATTGACTGTCAACCGAGTCCCCACTTTTCTCTTTCTGAGGGTCAAGATGCCCAATCTAAGCTAGTCCCCTGGCTAATGTCCCTTAAACCTTTCCTTTCCTTGCACCTGTCCAAGTGTCTTTCTCTCCCGAGATGCTGCCTGACCTGCTGAGTTACTCCAGCATTTTGCGAATAAATACCTTTGAAGTGTCTTTTAAATATCATCATTGCACTTGCCACAATGACTTTCTGGCTGAGACATAAAATGCTGGAGTAACTCAGCTAGGCAGGCAGCATCTCTGGATAGAAGGAATGGCTGACCCTTCTTCAGATTGGCTTGTTCCATATACCCACCACCAGCCTAGTGAAAAAGTTCCCCCCAAGGTTCCTATTAAATCTCCCCCACCCCCCACCCTTCAGTTATTGATTCCCCTACACATTCATTCTATCTATTCCCCTCATGATTTTACACACCTCTATAAGATCATCCCTCAGCCTCCTGTGCCACAAGGAATAACGTCTTAGCTTGCCTGAACTCTTTCCCAGCTCAGTAGCATTTTTCGTATAAAAGGGTGACCAAAACTGAATACAATACCGGAGACTACATGAGATGAAAATTTAGCTAGGATCATGTGATCATGTTAGGGTCTGAAGAAGGGTTCCGACCCGAAACGTCGCCCATCCTTTTTCTCCAGAGACACTGCCTGACCCATTGAGTTCCCCCAGCAGTTTGTGTCCATCTTCGGTACAAACCAGCATCTGTAGTTCCTTCCTCCACATGTTAGCACTGCTGATTTGTTTTGCTGTCTTTTATCACGATTTGTAAAACTTATGCCGAACATAGGTTATTGGGGGACTTCGTGTAGTTTAGTTTAGTTTAGTTTAGGGATTCAGTGCGGAAACTGGCCCACCAAATCTGCACCAACCAGTGATCCCCAAACACTTAATAATAATAATAATAATAATAATAATATTCATTTATTGTCATTGCAACGAGTACAACGAAATTAAAAAATAGCCAATCCTGACGGTGCGTACAAACATATATGCAATAAATGCAAAAACAAATAAATACATAAATACAATTAAATACAATTATATTAAGTACAAGATTTTTTAACGGTGTTGCCTAGTGCAAAGGTAGTGTTCAGTTCTCGTATGGCCCTGGGGTAAAAACTGTTCTTAAGTCTGTTTGTTCGGGATTTGATCGACCTGAAACGTCGACCAGAGGGCAGATGAACAAACAGACGGTGGCCGGGGTGGGATGGATCTTTTATTATTTTGCCTGCTCTACTGAGGCAGCGTAGGCTGAACAGGTGCTCCAGGGAGGGCAGTGAGCAGCCGATGATCTTCTGGGCCGTCGTGATGACCCTCTGAAGGGCCTTCCTGTCCTTTTCTGAGCAGCTGGCATACCATGTGGTTATACAGTATGCCAGCACACTCTCGATGGAGCAGCGATAGAAGGACAACATGAGCTTCTCCTGCAGGTTGGTTTTCCTGAGGATCCTCAGGAAGTGGAGTCTCTGCTGTGCCTTCTTTACTGTGGTGATGGTGTTGGTAGACCAGGTAAGATCCTCTGCGATGTGCGTACACCATCCTACACACACTAGGGACAATTTACAATCGTCGTCGGAGTCTATGTGCTTGAGCTGCTTTTGTGAATAAGATTTTCATTGTACCTGTACTTCACCGTACTAGAGCATGTACCAACGAACTCGACTTTACTTGATAGATGTCAGGGAGTCTATTACTCTTGGTAACAGGTATCTGGGAGTTCATTGTTAGCATGTCAGTATTATGGTTGGTGCTGCTCCCTGCCTTTCTCTTATAAAAGTGGCAGCAACAGTCATTAAGCATTGTCTTTTTTAACATCACCTACATTTTTGAATCCCTCAAACGAGCGGCACATAAAATTTGGCGGTCTGTAGAAATCCATCTCCATTTAACGTTTGAAACAAGACGGTGTATAAGTTGTGATTCTGATCAGTGGGTTTGCAACAGATCCAATTCTAATCCAGACCGATGCTAAACAAAGCTGGGTAGACACAAAATGCTGGAGTAACTCAGCGGGTCAGGCAACATCTCAGGAGAGAAGGAATGGGTGACGGTTTCGGGTCGAGACCCTTCTTCAGTCTGAAGATTTTGTGTCCACCTTCGATTTGAACCAGCATCTGCAGTTATTTTCCTACTAAGCAAAGTTACGTCATCACCCCAACACTTCTTGTAATCTTTCAATAACCCTGTGCATCAATACCAATGAGCTTCTTACTGAGGTGGAGCAGTCAAGTCAAGTCAAGTCAACTTTATTTGGTGAAGGTGTGGAATTCTCTGCCTCAGAAGGCAGTGGAGGCCAGTTCGTTGGATGCTTTCAAGAGAGAGCTGGATAGAGCTCTTAAGGATAGCGGAGTGAGGGGGTATGGGGAGAAGGCAGGAACGGGGTACTGATTGAGAGTGATCAGCCATGATCGCATTGAATGGCGGTGCTGGCTCGAAGGGCTGAATGGCCTACTCCTGCACCTATTGTCTATTGTCTATTGTCTATTGTCTATTGTCTATTTACATATACAAGATGTGCAGTGAAATGAAAGTGGCAATACCTGCGGATTGTGCTAAAACTACAAAACAGAATAGAATTTTTTTTTTTAACACAAAAAATAAATGAATACAGTAAATTAAATTAGTCCCTGGTAAGTTAGACTCGAGCATCGAGTGTTTTATTGTCATATGTCCCAAAACAAAACTGTAAAATTCTTACTTGCAGCAGCATAACAGATTTGTAAACACAGTATTCTGTAAACACCATAATAAATAACAAGAGTTCAACCCCCAACTCTATGTAGTTTGGAGCTTTTTTGGAGGCTGCAGTGTTTGATAGCCTAAGATAGACTCAAAAAGCTGGAGTCACTCAGCGGTACAGGCATCATCACTGGAGATAAGGAATGGGTGACGTTTTGAGTCGAGACCCTTCTTCTGACTGGATAATAGCCTCATGGTTGCAGGAAAGAACCTGCTCCTGAACCTGAACATTACAGTTTTTAGGCTCCTGTACCTTCCCGATGGCAGGAGTGAAATGAGAGTGTGGCCAGGGTAGTGTGGGTCTCTGATGATGCTGGCAGCCTTTTTGAGGCAGCGACTTCTATAGATCCCCTCAATGGTGGGGAGTTCAGTACCCGTGATGGACTGGGCAGGGTTTAACACTTTTTGCAATCTGCTTCATTCTTGGGCATTCGAGTTGCCGAACCAGGCCGTGATGCAACCAGTTAATATGCTCACTACTGTACACCTGTAGATGTTCAAGAGAGTATTCATTGACATACCAAATCTGCTCAATCTTCTCAGGAAGTAGAAGCGTTGATGGGCTTTCATTATGATTGCATCAATGTGCTGGGTCCAGGTCAAATCTTGAGAGGTATGCATGCACACCCAGGAATTTGAAGTTGTTGGTTCTCTCCACCACCGTCCCATCGATGAAGACAGGTTTGTGGATCCTTGTCATTTCTCTTCCAAAGTCCAAATTAGTTCCTTAGCCTTACTAACGTTGAGAGCAAGGCACCATTAGGTCAAGCGATCAATCTCTCTCCAATACTCTGACTCGTCATCATCTGTAATTCATCCAACAACAGTAGTGTCATCGGTGATATTGAAGATGGAGTTGGAACTGTGTCCGGCTACACAGTCATGAATATAGAGTCAGTAGAGCAGGGAGCTGAGCACACAGCCTTGAGGTACCCCAGTGCTGATGGTTATCACAGCATCCATGGGTAATTCTTCACAAAGAGTGTGAAAAACTGGAGGATATAGCTTTAAGGTAAAGGGAAAACGATCAAGAGGATCTAAGGAATAATATTGGGTGGTTGGAGTCTGGAACACATTGCCTGAGAGGATGTTAAAAGCAGATACTCTCACAATATTGGAGAAGTATCTGGATCAGCACTTGAATTGCCAAGGCATTAGAAGGCCACTGACCAAGTTCTGCTAAATGGGATTAGTATAATTGAGTGCCTAATATTGGGTATGTGAATGGCGGGCTGCAAGGCCTATAGCTGTGCTCTACGTCTCAATGATTCTCTGGAACCAGTCCAGAACCAAGGCCATCCCAACCGCCATGGTTCAGCTGCAATGCACAGATGACACTTGCAGGCCTTTGGAGGCCAAACTCCAACTCATCATTGACTCGTTCACTGAAGAGCATGAGAGGATGGGCCTAATCCAAAGCCAAGGTCTCCCAACAAACTATCCCTACTGTACAACACTACCCTGTGACATTTTGCAAGGTCTGTGATGGTGGTCTTGGACAAGGTGGACCACTTCCCATATCTCAGCTGCCACCTCTCAGCAAGGGCAGGCATCAGAGATGGAATTTACCAATGCCTGTGCACCCTTTGGTCAGTTGGGATAAAGATGTTGAAGACCAAGATGTCAATCCTGGAACAAAACACACGGTCTTACAGGACAGCGGTGATCTTTGCCTCCCGATATGCTTTTGAAGCTACACACAATTCCACAAAAGTGAACCAAGGTCAGGGTCTCCCAAGCCAACATCCCTGAGTACTGAGGCCCAAACCACTCTCTGTTGAGGAGGCCATATAGTTCAAAGCTCCCAAACACAAACTCTTTTCCAAGCTTTGTCACAAGAGGAGTCGACCAGAGTGGGACAGAGGTGCTCAAAACCTCCTTGGAAATATGGATTGCCCCCTCTGAGGAGAAGAAGAGAAATAGAAATAGTGGAAGTATGCCATTCTGTCATCAAATGTTCTATAATTCACAAAATCATGAGTTATGATCTTAAGTGCTCCCAACAATCCTTACCCATAGCCAAAAATTTCATCTCAGTCGTAAAAATGCAGCCTGTTCATTCTCTGGGCCAAAGAATCGCTATCATTCACAACACAGGGGTTATCAAATTTCTTCCCATCTCAGTCCCTAAAGGCTGACCAGTTACCTGGATATACGAGCCCCTGATTTCTGGATTCCAACTGAGGAAAGAGTGCCTTGACATCCACCTTCTCTGTCCCAATGAAAATAACTGTTGCATAAACAGATGGTTATGGACCCATCCTGCTCACTTTCACTTCTAGGATAAAGCCAGGGATCAACTTAATGCATCTTCACTGCTCTAGCAACCACCGATAATCTGTCCTAGGTGCAGCACCTTGACGCTATCACAAAGAAAGCTCACCAATGCCTCTATTTCTTGAAAGGGGTGAGGAGATTCAGCAAGTCAATGAGTGCTCTTTTCGAACCTCTATAAGTGTACAGAGAAGAAATAGTGACTTCCAACCTACCTCATTGCTGACCTTGCTTTTACTTTTTACAGTATATGCGTTATCTCTATAACTGTATCACTAGAACTGTGCAACACTTTATTCTGCACATTGTCTCTTTTGTACTTGCGTATTGTTTCATTGTACTCTCGTACAATATGATTTGACTGCAGAGCACGCAAAGCAAATCTTTTCACTGTATCTTAGAAAACGTCAAAAGAACATACCAATACCAACAATAATGCCAAATGACCAAGCCACAAGAACATACCAATACCAACAACAATGCCAAATGACCAAGCCCGGACTGAAGCAACGATCAAGAAAGGCACACTGAGAACATTGCAATGATCCTCATTCTTCCAAACTACTGGGCCAATATTCATACTGTTTTCTCGGGAGATAACCCCGTTTCTCTGGAGTCAGGTCTGGTGACTCCATGCTGTACAGTTTTCAAGGCAGGTACAATATTAGAAAGGGAACTCAACATTCCTATCCTCTGTTACATCACGCTGCAAGAAAGCTTTTCACTGTACCTCGGTACACGTGACAACAAACTGAACGACAGACATGGTGAACTTTATTCATAAAAATATATACAAAAATACAAAACGGCATATGGGTATTTATCATTCCTAGTTTTGTCCAGTCTGTACATTCAAGTTCATACATTTGTAGAGTCTGCACTTAATACATTCGATGTGCAAAGCACCAGTGCTGCTCATGTGGGCTCGTTGGACCATAGTCAAGTCAAGTCAAGTCAAGTTTATTTGTCACATACACATAAATGTGCAGTGAAATGCCACTGTCGCTGCACGTCGGGGCGGTCGTGGCTCCCGACATTGAAGCCCCCGCCGGGCAGAGAAAATCCTGCGGCCTATTCCAGGCCGTGCCGGATGGTGGAAGGTCCGTGGCGGGCCGACCCAAGCCCCGCGATCCGGGGCGGGCGAAGACGCTGCCGCTGCCGGAGCTCCCGATGTCGGCCCCCACCCAGGGGGCTGCGAGCCTTCCGACGTCCACGCGGTCAGAGCCTCCACCCGTGAGTCCCAGGTGGAGGCCGCCAGCTCCAGGGGTTGGCCGATGGTGGGCCGCAGCGTGAACGGAGACATGACCCAGAAACAAAAGGTCGCGTCTCGGAAGAGACAATTTTACATTTTCAGTTTCCGTTGGACTTTAAGTGTTTGCCAAGCAGTCTCATGGGACCCAACTCCACAGTATCCAGTGGAGGCAGGACCTTGGATTGCAAACCCTCCACCAAGCTTCTGTGTGTCCCTTGGCAGCATTCGCTATGGACATCACAGTGCACCGGAAAAGCAACATGTTGATGGAGATGGAAGATGACAAAAGAGATCCTGGTGTTTAAAAAGGGGGGGGGGGGAGAAGGGATATAGGGATATAGTAACTGTTGAGGCTGATGCTGAGATTATTGAGGAAAATCAATCAATAAATCAACACGGCATAAGGAAATACTGAAAGGCATGCACAATTTAATCAAGAACAGCATGGACTTGTTAAAGGAAAGTTTAATCTCTGTTCTGCTTGGCCCACTGAGTTACTCCAGCACTTTGAGTCTTTAAAAAAAAATAAACCAGCATCTGCAGTTTCTTAAGTCTCCATGTTGGAACCAATTCAACCTGTGCAGTATAAATAGTGTTCTCGAATTTATCACTCATGGTATATCCAATTAACGTTATGGAAACATGTGTCATAACAGAACTACCTGTGGGAAAGCCGAGAGTATAGGTGCGAGCTCATTGCCAGACATATAATCATGGTATTTCTCCCTATGGATCTTATTGCATCCAACTCGCTGAAGATCAATTTCCCTGATGATATTGAGAGTTTGTCGGGTGTACAATTGCTGCTGATTAGGCTATCTCCATGTTCCCTTTCACAAAGGCACAGTGGCACTTCTTGTAGAGCTGCGGCCTCACAGCTCCAGCAAAACCCGGGTTCAATCCTGAGCTCGGGAACTCTCAGTTTAGACTCTGCACATTTTCCACCTGACTGTGAGATTTTTCCCTGAGTGCTCTGGTTTCTTCCCACATGCCCAAAGTCGTGTGAGTTGGTCACTTAATTAGATGGCGTAAACTTAAGCCAGTGTGTAGGTGAGCAATAGAACCAGGGGGGGGGTTAATGGGAATGGGATGAGAATAAAATGGGATCAGTGTAAATGGGCACCAGAAGGTAGGCATGGACTCAATGGGCTGAAGGGCCTGTTTCTATGTGGTGTCCAGACCAATAGGACGGTTAGGCTGCTGAAAACAGCAATCCTCTCAAGTTTAGGGAGTGTTGCCTCCTCTATTGTTTTCACTGTTACATAAAAGTAACATAGAAGTCTGGCTCTGTGAGAGGCTGCCGTTCTGCTGTTAATGCCAACAATTGGAAGTTAGTTGACTGTAGACATGGGTCATGACTTAGAAAGGTCTCGACCCGAAACATCACCTATCCCATTTCTCCAGAGATGCTGAGTTATACCAGCATTTTGTTTCCATCTTCGGTAGAAAGCAGCATCTGCAGTTCCTTCCTATGCAGTAGGTGGGGTGTGTTGCAGCTGAGATTACATTATGAGATTATCCCAAAGGACCTGGGCCATTGAAGCTTGGTCACCTGGGTGTGAAGCTGTCCCCTCACCCCCTTAATTATTCCCTCCTGATAAGGATGCAGAACCTGGCAAATTGGTTCCTCGTGAGTATCCCTGTGGAAATAAAATTCAGCCCCTCCACACTCGACAATCCCACCAGTTGCTGACATTCTCCTATACCACCTCTTCCACCACAGAGGCATTCTTTATCAATCCGTACTCTCACCTGCTCCATCTCCAGCCGCACATTGGCTCACTCTTTCCAAAGGGCAGGTCATGGCGAGGAGCAGGTGGCTATGTGGTTGCCAACCTCTCTGGGGCATTTGGGAGGGGGAAACATTCTCACAAATCTCCCCCAGCGGTCCTGTGGGCTCACTGCCCTCACCTTAGTAGGAACAGTAGAAGAGACCAAGGGATAGTCCTTGCCACAAAGCTTCAACACTCTGGGCCAAGCTGTCAACGTGCTATGGTGGATGGTGCAGAATGCCTGAGAACATCTGCTCTCACCAGAGTCCTGCCATTTACTGTGTAAGTTCTGCCCTCATTTTTTTTTAGCTTACAAAATGCCACACCTTGCACTTGTCTGAGTAAAATTCCATCTGCCAATCTTTAGCCCACTCTGCCAAGTGATCTTGATCCTGCTGAAATCTTAGATAGCCTTTCAGACTTTAGACACACTGCGCGGAAACAGGCCCTTCAGCCCACTGACTCTGCGCCGGCCAGTGATCACCCCGTACATTAACACTGGCCTGCACAGTTGCGACAGTTTTACAATTTTACCAAAGCCAACTCACCTACAAACCTGTTGGTCTTAGAAATGTCCCCCCCCCCACACCCCCCACTTCCTCTGGCAGCTCACTCCAAACACCCCTCACCTATTGTGTGAAAAACATGGTCCTTTCACCCTAGTCCATGCCCTATGATCTATCATCAGCAGGAGGAGATGCTTTATCAGTAAAAGACTGATAGATATGTTGAAAATCCAAAAATTGCAAATGCTGGAAACCTGATATGAAGACAGAAAATGCTAGAAACAGCATATATGGAGCGAAACAGAATTAACATTTCAGGATGAAAATCCTTCATCTTGATACTTTAACTCTGTTTGTCTTTCCACATATCTGCCCAACCCACTGAATATTTGAAGCAATTTCTTTAAACCTGGAGTTGGGTTCTTTTCCTTATCAATGAGAGGTAACAGGAAGTGTGTTGTTCATGAACGAGAGGTAACAGGAAGTGTGTTGTTCATGAACGAGAGGTAACAGGAAGTGTGTTCTTCATGAATGAGAGGTAACAGGAAGTGTGTTCTTCATGAATGAGAGGTAACAGGAAGTGTGTTCTTTGTGAATGAGAGGACAGGAAGTGAGATAACAGGAAGTATTCCTGATGAGTGAGAAGTACCTACCAGTGATGAATAGATGCAGTTTGAATCTTTTTAACAATAGCTGTGATTTTGCTGATTATCAGTAAGGGATATCTTGGAGTCTTAAGTACGATCCTGACAAGGAACATTGCCTGTGCAATCCCCTCCGCAGATGCTGCCTGACCCATTGAATTCATCCAGCACTTTGTTCATTGCTCACGATTTCAGAACCTGTAGACACTTGTGTTTCCATACCAGGGAGCGTGTTTCTTACTGGTAATAGTTTGCTAGCAATGTCAAAATAGTGTGAGTTAGCTGGGAATGTGAGCCTTATCAGTGAGAGATTCCTGTGAGTCCTGTGTTCCATATCATACTATAGAGCAAGATAGGTGTTCCTTAATAAGAGAGAGTGGATCCTATCAGGAGAATTATAAACTTTATACCTGAAAGATAACTCTGTGTGTGTGTACCAGATCGGACAGAACAATTTGTTGTGTGTTGTTTTGCTGACAGATAGCTGAGGTCATGGATGCAGTCAAGAAAAGGTGGTTTGCAATGTGGACTGTGTTCTGATCCATAGAGCGAGCAGAATTTTCACTCTTTATCAATAAGTAAAATTATATCGTGCAAACACAGGACACTGCAGATGCTGGAATCTGGAGCAAAGAATCCTTTTTTTTTCACAATACAAAAGGTACTTTGTCCCCCTAAGAGAAAGCATGGCATGGGTATGTTATCAACGACAGATAGCTGTAAGCAAGAAAAGATAGTTGGCTGCATGCAACTTATCGGTACGAGATCGCTGGGAGATAGAAAGATCAGTGAAAGATATCTGGGCATTTGAACATTATCAGTAACAGCTCGGCGAATGTACCTTATCACTGCAAGCTTCTTATCAGTTTACGGTGGCTGGGAATGTGAACCCTATCAGAAAAAGACAGCTGGGTACATGAGTCTTGTCAGCAACAGAGAGACGAGTGCATGTTACATCAGTAGGAGATAGCTGGTTGAGTATCCATATCAGCGGAAAATAGCTGGAATCTTGTGCTCCATCAATAAAAGAAAGTTGGGAGTACGCTCTTTATCAGGAAGATAAAGCCAGAAATGTGTTCTAATCAATTATGAGTTTGTTTCCTTAATCAATTAATAAAAACAGGGAGTGTGTACCTCATCAGCAAGAGATAGAAAAAACTGTGTTTTTTATCTGTAGGAAGGTGTTTGCAGATGCTGTTTTTTACACCAAAGATAGACACAAAAATCTGGAGTAACTCAACGGGTCAGGCAGCATCTCTGGATGGTAGGAATGGGTAACGTTTTGGGTCGAGACCCTTCTGCAAGCTCAGACTTAAAAAAGATTCTTCAGAATTTGAACAAGGGCCTCGGCACAAAACGTCACCCATTCCTTCTCTCCGGAGATGTTGCCTGTCCCGCTGAGTTACTCGAGCATTTTGTGAACTTGGGGGTCCTTTAGTGTTAGGAGTCCGTTTCTTGGGTTCGACACAGGTATTTGTTCCCTGGATGGCTGTGAGTACGTTGCTTATCGGTATTAGATAGCTGGGTGTATATCCCGTATTACTGAGAAATAGTTGGGCAAGCATCTCTCAGTGTGAGAAGTGACTGTGAGTGTGAACCTATAAATATCTGGATAGTGATAGTTGACGTGCGTTTAGGATGAATCAGGAATAGCTGGGCATGTGTACCTTATCAGCCTGACACAATTGGCTGTTAGCAGTATGCAGAGACCGAGAGAACGTTCATTGCTATTAGGTGCTAGATGGGAATGTGAAAGTGATCATCAAGAAATAACTAAGTTTGACATGGCTAGGTATTTGCAACACATCATTAATAAATATTGGGAACGTGAGTCTTATCTGTAAGAGAAATATGGTAGTGAGGATTTTATCAGCTGCAGAGCTGGGCAAGTGGTCATCATTGAGTGCAGAGGGATGAGCGTATGTACCTTCTCAGCAAGAGTCCACTGGCAATGAGCTAATTGTTCCCAGCGCCCACAGCTTACTGAGGGTGTAGGAAGGAACTGCAGATACTAGTTGGAACTGAAGATAGACACAAAAAGCTTGAGTAACTCAGCGGGTCAGTGGAGCAAAGAAATGGGTGATGTTTCGGGTTGAGACCCTTCTTCAGACAGAGAGTCAGGGGAAAGGGAATCGACCCATTCTTTCATCACATGTCAGCCCCGCCATCCCAGGAATTAACCTGGTGAACCTACGCTGCACTCCCTCAATAGCAAGAATATCCGTCCTCAAATTAGGAGACCAAAGCTGCACACAATATTCCAGGTGTGGTCTCCCTGCACAACTGCAGTAGGGAGAAGTGTGTTAAAAATGAGAAAGAAGAAGCAATGATTGCAATAGATATCCGTAATGCCGAGCTGAGAGTGTGTTCCGTGTTAGCAACAGAGAGTCCTGGGTGTCTGAGATATCAGCAAAAGGGAGCTTGGGGCATATTGGATATCAGCTGGAATAAGCTGCAAGTGTCATGGATATGAATAATACGAAGATGTGAGTATATTAGATTTAAGTAACAGAATGGTGTATGGGTTGGATATCAAAAAGAGGAGCTCTGATTTTTGTTTAAATTGGAGAGCTGCGTGCATGTTGGTGATAAATGCCAGAGCGCTTTATCATGCTGGATATCAGAAAATATGGAGCTGGGGGCACATTAGATATGAGCAAAGGAAAGCTGTGCATTTGTTAGACATCAGGAGCAGAGAACTGAGGTGGACATATATAACAGTAGCTAAGAGCTGTAAGTTAGCTCAGTAACTAAGAGCTGGGTGTGTGTTAACGATCACAATCAGGGCCATGATCACGTTAGATAGTAACAGACAGATTTGAATCCGTTAGATAAAATTGACAGGGAGCTGGCAATGTTAGATAACAGTAACAGGGGGCTGGGAGTATGGTAGATGTCCGTGACAGGAAATTTTATATGTATTGGATATCAGTAATGCTGTGCAGGCAGCTTCTCTGGAGAGAAGGAACGGGTGACATTTCGGGTCAAGACCCTTCTTCAGACTGATGTCAGGGGAGAGGGAGATACATAGATAAGGAAGTGTAAGGTGTAAGTGTAGGACAAAGGGAATGGAGATCAAGGAAAATGTAGAATAGATCATTGTTAGCTGGGAGAAGGTAACAACAAAGCAAACTGAGACAAAATATAGTCGGAGACAGTAAAACTGGCCAGAGAACTGGGAAGGGGGAGGGATGGAGAGAGAGAGAGGGATAGCAAGGGTTACAAAGTTACTCATATCGCTGGTGTGTAAGCTGCCCAAGAAAAATATGAGGTGCTGTTCCTCCAATTTGTGCTGGGTGGTCTGGGCCTCACCCTGACAATGGAGGAGGCCCAGGACAGAAAGGTCAGCGTGGGAATGGGAGGAGGAGTTAAAGTGTTTAGCAACCTGTCTTGCTGTTACTCCAGCATTTTGTGTCTATCTTTGGTTAAAACCAGCATCTGCAGTTCCCGGGTATATTAGATGTCAGCAACCAGGGTGTATGTGTATTGGGCATGAGTACGTGGAGTCCTGAGTGTGGTTCGATATCAGAAATATGAACTCTAGTCATTTAACAGGGGGCTCTGAGTGTGTTAGGTATCAGGTACAAGGATAAAGGAGTGTGTAGTCTTCAGTCATAGAGATATGAATATGTTCTTTATCAGTTAAAAAGGAGCAGGATTGACTTGAATTTCAGTGACAGGACTGTAAGTGCATTTGATTTCAGGAAAAGGGAGGTTGTACTGTCTTGGAGATCAGTAGCAGAGCTGTATGTGTTAGATGTCTGGAACATGGAGCTTTAGTGTGTTAGGGTATCAATAAAATGGAGCTCAAAGTGTGAGGAGGGAGCAGCTTGTTGCTTCATGTCAGGGACAGGAAGCTCAGAGCAAGATGTATATCAGTAAGAGGGAGAAGAAAGTGATTTAGCTCTCAGTATCAGAGAGCCGGGAGTATGTTAGCTATCACAGTTAGAGGGCTATGTGTGTGTGCGCTAGTTATCTGCAGCTAGGAACTGGAGTGTGTGTGATATCAGCAACATGGAGCTGGGCCTGTGTTAGATATCTGTAGCAGCAGACTAGATGTGCCTTTTGAATTCAGTAACTGGGAGTTAGATAGCAGTAACAGGCAGCTGGGATCGTGTTATAAATCAGCAACAGAGAGCTGGAAATGTACAGGATATTAAGGACAGTATACCGTGAGTATGTAAGATATCAGTCATAGAGGTGTGGATGTGTTCAACCAGCAACTAGAACATTTGTTATCAGTAACAAAAAAAATGGGAATATGTTGGTTGGCAGCAACAAGGGACTCAGTGTGTGTTGGATATCAGTGAAAAGAACCAGGTGTGTTGTAGATATCAGTAACAAGATATTGTACATTATGAGACGATATGATAGTGCAGACATTATTAACTCTGTACTATGAATGTGCAATATATTTGTAATAATGTGCTGACGGTGTGTCAGGTATCAATAGCAAGGAATTCCAGGTGTATTAGATATCAGTGAGTGGGAGCAAAGGATGTATTTCTGGAACGTAGAATTTGAAGATCGGAACAGTGTGCTGTGAGTGTGGTAGATATTAACGACAGCCGTGAGTGTGGAAGATATCGGTAACAATGTGCTGTGAGTGTGGAAGATATCAGTAACAATGTGCTGTGAGTGTGGTAGATATCAGTAACAACGTGCTGTGAGTGTGGTAGATATCAGTAACAGTGTATTGTGAGAGTGGAAGATATCAGTAACAATGTATTGTGAGTGTGGTAGATATCAGTAACTGTATTGTGAGTGTGGAAGATATCAGTAACAATGTGCTGTGAGTGTGGAAGATATCAGTAACAATGTGCTGTGAGTGTGGTAGATATCAGTAACTGTATTGTGAGTGTGGAAGATATCAGTAACAATGTGCTGTGAGTGTGGTAGATATCAGTAACAACGTGCTGTGAGTGTGGAAGATATCAGTAACAATGTGCTGTGAGTGTGGAAGATATCAGTAACAGTGTATTATGAGTGTGGAAGATATCAGTAACAATGTGCTGTGAGTGTGGAAGATATCAGTAACAATGTGCTGTGAGTGTGGTAGATATCAGTAACAGTGTATTGTGAGTGTGGAAGATATCAGTAACAATGTGCTGTGAGTGTGGAAGATATCAGTAACAATGTGCTGTGAGTGTGGTAGATATCAGTAACAATGTGCTGTGAGTGTGGAAGATATCAGTAACAATGTGCTGTGAGTGTGGAAGATATCAGTAACAACGTGCTGTGAGTGTGGAAGATATCAGTAACAATGTGCTGTGAGTGTGGAAGATATCAGTAACAGTGTATTGTGAGTGTGGAAGATATCAGTAACAATGTGCTGTGAGTGTGGAAGATATCAGTAACAATGTGCTGTGAGTGTGGAAGATATCAGTAACAATGTGCTGTGAGTGTGGAAGATATCAGTAACAATGTGCTGTGAGTGTGGTAGATATCAGTAACAACGTGCGGTGAGTGTGGTAGATATCAGTAACAATGTATTGTGAGTGCGGAAGATATCAGTAACAGTGTGCTGTAAAGTGCCTGTCCCACTTAGGCGATTTTAAGGCGACTGCCGGCGACTAGGCAGACTGAGGAGTCTTCAAAGAATCGTAGTGGATCTCGGAGCATCGCTGAGAAATCAACCGGTATGAAATTTCTCGGCGACAGCTGGCTTATCGCCAGGTATCGTTGCTTATTGCGGGTGCTGTCGCATGCTGTCCCCAGGTTTGCAAGGTTGTCGCCTGTACTGAGGACGGATGAATTTCATTGCAGACTACCAACGTCAATTGGACACAGGTACCGGGATCAGGAGAAGACAAGGTCCGACAGGAACTGTCAAAACCCGTTTTGACAGCTAACAGAAGTGAAATTTCGAGGTATATTTTGCATTCGTTTGAAGTGTCCGTTTAAAAAAAAAGATTTTGGCATGCAGTTTCATAGGAATATATTGTTTTTGAAAAAAAGTTGATTTTGGTGATTTAAAAAAAAATAGGTGTCGGAATTTATTGAATTTTTAAGTACACCTCATTCAAAGATTCTAATGGCATTAATTTTGACCATTAAAATCAAACGCTGACACACGCACTGCGCTATGAGAACTCTTTTCATTCATTTATTTAGTTCAACGAGGCAAACACATACACAGGCATTTCACTACATTTATTAAAGGCCAAAGCTCACACAAAGACAGACACTACTAACACAAAGATAAACGGAGTTTTACTGCTATGCTGCTTGTGGGGGGTATGCACACCTGACCATAAGGACAGCAAGGTCCGGCCAGACCATTTCACACGTCAATGGCGCCTCCGAGCCTGACACCTGTGGTCTAAACCCATCCACTGAAAAGCAGCTGCATAGCCAGGTGGGGAATGTGGGCAGACCGCGATGCTGTCAAAGCTGGGCGTACACCTGAACAAGCCGACAGCAAGGTCCATCCAGTGAAATTTCTAGGTATATTTTGCATTTGTTTGAAGTGTTCGTTTAAAAAATGAAGATTTTGGCATGCAGTTATCCATCTTCCATAGGAATATATTGTTTTTGAATAAAGTTGATTTTGGTGATTTTTTTAAAATAGGTGTCGGGATTTATTGAATTTCTAAGTATTTTATCATGACATCTCATTCAAAGATTCTAGTCGCATTCATTTTGACCATTAAAATCAAACGCTGACACACTCACTGCGCTATGCCTTGGTACCTGTCGTAGTGGAGGTTCTAGGTAGCGAAGACTGAGTCACCGGTTGTCGTCAGCTTGCCGTCGCCTATGTGGTAGGTTGTCTCAGCTTGTCGCGGGCATTGTCGCGGGCATTGTCGTGGACATTGTCGTACGGTTAATTTTTTCGCCGACCTGCTACGACTTTGACAGTCGCCGGCAGTCGCCTAAAAAACGCCTAAGTGGGACAGGCCCTTAAGTGTGTTGGATATTAGTAACAGCCTACTGTTAGTATGTCAGATATTAATGTAGAGCTGAGGATGTGGTAGATATCAGTAACCGCTGAGAGTGGTCGGACATCAGTACAGAGTTATGAGTGGGGTAATCATAAGCTCGTAAGTCATAGGAGCAGAATTAGGCCATTTGGCCTATCAAGTCTACTCTGTCATTCAATCATGGCTGATATATCTCTCCCTCTCAACCCCATTCTCCCGCTTTCTCATAACCTTTGACACCCTTACTAGTCATAAATCTGTAAATCTCCGCTTCAAAAATACCCAACCACTTGACCCCTAAAGCCGTCTGTGGCAATGAATTCCACAGATTGACCACCCTCTGGCTAAAGAAATTCCTGCTGATCTTCTTAAAGGTACGTTCTTTTATTCTTAGACTCTCCCACTAGTGGAAACATCCTCTCCACATCCACTCTAACCAGGCCTTTCATTATTCATTAATCATAAACAGTCAGGAAATCATAATTCGGTTGTCATAAATAACAAGGAACTGTCAGTGCATTAGGTGTCAGTAATGGAGCTCAAAGTAGTGGGTATGAGTGTGTGTTAGGCCAGTAACTGCAAGCTTTGATCATGTTATACATTAGTACCAGGGAGCTGTGATCATTTTGGATATCAATATCAGAGCTGTAAGAGTGTTTACTATCAGTAACAGATCTGTGGGTGTGTTAGATATCACTGCTAAAGCATTGTATAGGAAGGAACTGCAGATGCTGGTTTAAACTGAAGATAGACATAAAATGTTGGAGTAACTCAGCGGGACAGGCAGCATCTCTGGATAGAATAAATGGGTGAAGTTTTGGGTCGAGACCCTTCGTCTGAAGAACTGAAACGACCCCCATTCCTTCTATCCAGAGATGCTGCCTGTTAGAGTCATAGAATGATACAGTGTGGAAACAGGCCCTTCAGACCAACTTGCCCACACCGGCCAACATGTCCCAGCTACACTAGTCCCACCTGCCTGCGCTTGGTCCATATCCCTCCAAATTTGTCCTATCTATGTACCTGTGTTACTGTTTCTTAAACTTTGGGATTGTCCCAGCCTCAACTACCTCTGCTGGCACCCACCACACTTTGTGTGAAAAGGTTATCCCTCAGATTCTTATTAAATCTTTTCCCCTTCACCTTGAACCTCTGTCCTCTTATCTACTGCTAAAGCACTGTTGGTTAGATATCAGTGACAGGAAGATGTGCGTGTGTTAGATATCAACTTCACAGACTGAGTTTGCTAGACATCAAACACAAGATTAATCCTCGGGATGGCGGGACTGTCATATGAGGAAAGATTGGAAATTCTGGGCTTGTATTCACTGGAATTTAGAAGGATCTTATAGAGATGTATACAATTATAAAAGGACTGGACAAGCTAGATGCAGGAAAAATGTTCCCAATGTTAGGGGAGTCCAGAATCAGGGGCCACAATCTAAGAATAAAGGGGAGGCCATTTAAAACTGAGGTGAGAAAAAAAAAAAATCACCCAGAGAGTTGTGAATTTGTGGAATTCTCTGCCGCAGAAGGCAGTGGAGGCCAATTCACTGGATGAATTTAAAAGAGAGTTAAATAGAGATCTAGGGGCTAGTGGAATCAAGGGATATGGGGAGAAAGCAGGCACGGGGGTTACTGATTGTGGATGATCAGCCAAGATCACAATGAATGGCGGTGCTTGCTCGAAGGGTCAAATGGCCTCCTCTTGAACCTATTTTCTATGTTTCTATGTTTCTAATTAACATCAATAACAAAGGCTGTGAGTGTGTTAGGTATCAATAAAGGCGACTTGCGAATGTGTTGGATTTCAGCAACAGTCCTTTAATTATTCTTATATATCAGTAGCAAGAAGCTGTGAATGTAGTAGATATCAGTAACAGGAAACTATGCCTGCGTTTGATATTCATTACAAGGAGTCAGAAGTGTGTGTCATGGAACTATGAGTGTGTTAGGGTGTCAGTGGTGAACTGCATATCAGAATAGAGTTGTGTTATCGACAATAGTAACAGAATTGTGAAAAATGATAGCGATCCGCAACTGTGTGCAGAGAGTGCGTTCAGTCTCAGTTATCACCAGCTGAGAGTGTGTTTAGTAACAGAGATCTCTGATTTTGTTAAATGATAGTCATTAGGGAACTGTAAATACATTAGATATCAGGAACAAAATGATTGATCGTAGAATTTTATACAACAAAAACAAGGTCTTTCAGCACTCCTTGATCAACTATGATACTTATCCATGCTGTTACCATTTGCACACATTTGGCTTGTATCCCTCGATGCCTTTCCTGCCCAAATACCTGTCCACGTGCCATTTAAACACTGTAATTGTATCTGCCTCCACCACCTCCTCCGGCAACTCATTCCAGATATTCACCACCTTCACTGTGAAAAACATACCTCCCAGATCTCCTTTATATCTCTCCGTTCTCACTTTAAACCTCTGCCCCAAACTGAGAGTGTTAGATATCGATAACAGGGATTTTGGATTGTGTTTGGTATTGGTTACACAGTGCCAGTAGTGTGTTTGATATCGGTGGCAGGGAGCTGGGAATGTTCGAGATCGGTAACAGAAGGAGTGTGTCATATGTCAGGCACTAGTCAGGAGGCTGGATGAGTATTAAGATATCTGTGACAGTGAGCTGGTTGTTCATGAAATCTAACAGTAGAATACAGCAAGAAGTATGCAAGAGGGTACATTGAGTGTGAGGT